>NC_048911.1:796776-804612 GCF_011077185.1 Oxyura jamaicensis
TCCCGTCCCGTCCCGTCCCGTCCCGTCCCGTCCCGTCCCGTCCCGTCGGTGTGATGATGCTGGGCGGTGCAGACCGGCGGGGCTCGGTCCCGTCCCGTCCCGTCGGTGTGATGATGCTGGGCGGTGCAGACCGGCGGGGCTCGGTCCCGTCCCGTCCCTCAGGTGTGATGATGCTGGGCGGTGCAGACCGGCGGGGCTCGGGCGGGCCGTGGCAGTGCTCCAAGCAGGAAGTCCAGCAGTTCTGTTTGCCTTTGCTTATTCCACCCTAAGCGGCTGCTGGTGCCCGGTCAGGAGGCTGGAGGGTGATGGCAGGTGAGTGCAGCCAGCGGCGCTGGAGCTTGGCGGGATGGGGCCCTGCCTGGGGCCTGCCTGCCCTGGTCAGCCCAATGCCTTGCAGTGCCCAGTAGCGTGCGGGCTGGGGACCAGGGCACAGCCCCATGTCAGGGATGTGTCCCCCGGGGCACCTTCTGCGTGGTAATGGGGAGAGGTGGTGGCGGTACTACAAAGTACCCAGGGAAGGCGAAGCCGCTGGGGGAGTGGTGGGGACGCCCTGGTGTGGGCGAGGGGGGAGCACTGAGGGAAATGATGGGAAAGAGGGGACACCTGGGGTGAGTGGTGGGGAGTGGAGCTGTGGCCGGTGGGCTCTGGGTGCTGACAGGGCCACCCTGCAGACCAGGAGCTCCTGAAGGTGCGGGCGGACTTTGTGGATCGTGTGAGGAAGCCAGTAATCTCCAAGCTTCTGGATGACCTGCTGGCCCACAAGGTGCTGAGCCAGGCAGAAGTGGATGAGGTACAGGAACGCTACGCAGTGACAAGCGACAAGGCTCGTTGCCTCATAGACACTGTGCGCCTGAAGGGCTCTAAGGCCAGCAAGATCTTCATCGACAGCCTCAGGAAGCATGATCACACCTTGGTGGAGCAGCTGGGTTTGGCCACTGGCTCAGGTGAGAGATGCAGGGCTGTGGCCTGCCCCAGCCATGCTGAGGTGCTGGGCGCCTCCTGCAGGGTGCTGGAGGGAGACGTGGGAGCTGCTGGGAGTTCCCGGTGTTGCTGCTCTGTGGCAGCGGGTCCCCATTGCCACGCCATGATGACAAGGCTCTTGGGTGGCCATCCCCCATGGGACTGGACAGGGACAACGAGTGGCAGAGTCTGGCTCTGATTGCCCACCCATGCCCTGAGACAGTCCCTGCTTGTCCTTCCCTGTGTAACTGTGGGAGTTTGTGTTTACAGGGTCCCCTGGTGTGCAGCCCCCCATTAGCATCCAGGGCCAGCAGTGGATTCGGCAGTGCTCCCTAAGCGAGTACCAACGCATCCAGGAGGCAGAAGGAAATCAGGTGTGGAGGAGATGAGAGGAGGGCTGGAGCGCAGACCAGCCGCTCCACCAGAGTGGGCGAGGGCTACCAAGGGTCCTCCCTGGCTCAGGAGCAGGAGTTCTGGGGAGATGCCCCAGTGAAAGGGAGGTGTGGGTGCTATGTCTGTGGGCCTTCTCTGCTCTTTTCCCAAGAAAATTCTGCTGCATCTACCCATAGCTGAGCACCACCTCCCTCCTCACAGATCTATCCCATACACTTGCCACGGGAGACACGAACCCGTAGGGCCCTGCTCATCTGCAACACAGAGTTTGAGCACCTTGGCCAACGGAAGGGTGCAGAAGTGGATGTGAAGGAGATGACGAAGCTGCTGGAGGGGCTGGGCTACAGGGTGGACTTCCATGAAAACTTAACTTCCCAGGTAAAGGACTGTACAAAGCAGCTGGCACCGGCCCCACAAACAGGGCAGAGACCCTTGTGTGCAATGTTCATGGGGGGTCAGGGTAGAGGTGGCTTTGGGGGATCTCAGGCACCATGGGAACAATTCTGTCCCCAGTGGCAGTGGTTCCTGCTCACAGCTGGTGGCTGGAATTCCACACAGCTGATCACAGGTGGCTGATACTCCTTCTTCCTTGTGGCTTGCAGGAGATGTCCATGGTCATGAAGGATTTTGCAGGTCACAAGGATCATTTGACCTCTGACAGCACCTTCCTGATGTTCATGTCCCACGGATGTAGGACTGGGCTCTGCGGGACCAAGAGCAGAGATGAGACAACAGACATCCTTTCCCTCGACACCATATATGAGAACTTCAACAACAAGCACTGCAAGGCACTGATTGGGAAACCCAAGGTGGTTATTATTCAGTCCTGCCGTGGAGGTGAGTTCCCACTATGGGGTGCCCGTCAGGTGAGCAAGCCAGACAGGCTCTCCCAAGGCAAGTCTGCCCCAAGCACAGGGTGAGGTTGGGGCACCCCACTACTGATGGCTGGCCCTGCCTTCCTAGACAGCAGAGGATTGGTGCTGGTGTCCGACTCAACCATCCCTGAGATGCCTGCTCTCAGCTCAGACAGCATGAACACCGTAAAACTGCAAGGTGAAAAAATCAGAAAAATTCACCTGGAGAGTGATTTTGCCACTTTATATTCCTCCACACCTGGTAAGCAATTCCTGGGAGACGGTTCCCCTGTCTGAGGGGAAGTGAGGGGGACAGGATTGCCATTCCCTAGGCCATGGGTCTATTCCACACCACCTCCTCGGGTAGGTTGCCTGGGGGTCACCTCCATCGGGTGTTCTGGCACAGACTGCTCTGGGGTTGGAGCAGCCTCTGGAGAGGGCAGCATGTCCTGATGTCAGGGTACATGGCTGTGCCAGGCCCTGAGCCATCTGGGCGAGTGGCACCAGGGCTGGAGCTTTGCGCTCTCCTGGCACACTCTGAGCTGGGGCTGCTCTCACCCATGCACTGGGCACCCTGGCGCTGCGGTGCTCCCCAAAAGGGAAGCCTGCCTGGCTCCCTGCCCTTGCCCCAGCCCCAGCCTCCTCACAGGCTCTGCCCGCACACCTTCCCTGTCCCATTTATCTCACTGCAGCGACCCGCTGGGGACAGCTGTCTTCTGCAGGGAGTCTGGCTCGATCAGATGGCCCCAGGCCATGCCAGCAGGCACACATCAGGAGTGTGGCTGGCAGCAGGGAGGGCAGAGAGGCTTGGAGAAGATATCACAGCCAGCCTCCCTGGAATGCTCTGTCCTTTTCCCATTCTTTATCCTGCAGGTCAGATAGGCCAAATACAAATATCCCAGAGAAGGTGTCCCTGTTTCCTGCTGTAGCACCTAGTGTTAATCACTGCAGCAGTGGAGAACACCAGGGAAATGACACTTGGCATCTTTTCTCTCTCCAGATACTGTCTCTTGGAGAAGCCCAGAAACAGGCTCCATTTTTATCCAGAGACTGGTAGAGCAGTTTCGAAACCATGCCTTTAACAGTGATTTGCAGGAGTTGTTCCGAAAGGTGAGGCTCTGCAGTCAAATGCAGATGCAGCTATGCAGTGCTGAGAGATACTGCTCGGAGAGCAGGGCCCAGCTCAAAGCAGAGCTCTGGCCAGGCCAGGCCGTTCCTCTGCAGGCCTCAGGAGCAAGCTCCTGAGGAAAGGGGTCCAGGTGCTCTGGTTTGGCCTGGAAAATCAGCTGGATCTCCAGGGGTATCCACATCATGCTGTGTGGTGGGTGTGCGAGAGCCTGGAGTGTCGGTGCAGCCCATGGCGCCCCTTGTACCACCAGACACCTTCCTGGGAATGCCTCCTGATTCCCTGCACTGTTCCCATGCTGGGACAGGAGTGTCCTCATTTCTCCCCCCTCTCACCCTAGGTCCAACGTTCCTTTGAAAACTTCCCTCAGCAGTTGCCAACACAAGAAAGGACTACGATGCTCAGAAAGTTCTATCTCTTCCCAGGCCACTGATCTGCCTGCCTGCTGTGAGTATCTTCACCTCACACCTCTCACCTTTTTCTCTGTGCCCCAAACCAGGTAATCTTGTCGGAGGGCAGGAGCAGGGAGAAATTCCCCATCTCTCCTGGCTCCAGACCACACAGCTTAGGCCATATGCCCGAAGGACACGGGTGCTGGTAGTAGGTGCCAGGCACTGGCCTGACTTGCTCCCCATCTCCCAGCTGGCTACAGGAGATAGGTGCTCAGGGAAGTTGTTTTGGTAGCCCATGTTTCAGGGGCTTCTTGGTCCAATGGGTTTAAAAAAAAAAAAAGGCATGGACAGAATGTGTTTGAATTTGGGAGTGACACAGTATAAGGCTCAAACTCAAGGGGAATTCAGCTCTGCTTCAGGGAGATGCACTTAAGGAAAATTTCCTTTTCCGTCCTTGGAGTGAAGGCCAAAAACTGTATTCTCTGTAGAAACACAATCTCTGAACCAGTTCCTTTTGCCCCCTCCACTAGGCAACCTCAGACCTGGAATAAAATAGTCCATGGTCTCCTCTCCTCCTCTCCTTTTGTGGCCTGCAACCTCTCACTGAGCAAATTCTTGCCAGGGAGCAGCACACAGCAGGCAGTAGAGCACTGAACACAAACCTGGCTAACATCTCTCTTTACCGTTGCCAGAGCCTGTGAAGCAAGTGTCTCCCCAGCCATGAGAAATCTCTGAGAGCTGCTTCCTCGCCATCTCTGACTCTACCTGTCATCTAATAAAGGGTTTTTAACACCAGACAGCACCTCTTCCTTGCTTCTAGCCTGTGGTGGGTGGATGGTCACTATGGCCAGCAGTAGCAGCTGT
The DNA here is from genome assembly GCF_011077185.1 of Oxyura jamaicensis. Classification (NCBI taxonomy): domain Eukaryota; kingdom Metazoa; phylum Chordata; class Aves; order Anseriformes; family Anatidae; genus Oxyura; species Oxyura jamaicensis. The sequence goes on from NC_048911.1 coordinate 801,366, forward strand.
TGTGTTGCGTTCCTGGAGCCACCGTGAGCAAGGTGGGAGGGCAGAAATCAAAGGGGGTGTCCACCCAGGGGGTGGCTGGGCACATGCTGCCTGGGGCTGTGCTCCTGGGGGCCTATGACTGCTCAGTGTGCCTGCTCGCTGCACTGCTGGGACACCAGGATGCAGGAGCTGGACTTGATGATCCTTGCAGGTCCCTTCCACTTTGGCTATTCTATGACAGTGTCTCCTCTAGTCCTTACCAGAGTTGTGAGAGCTATGATTTGTCCTTTCTGGCACAAGGGGGATGCAACAGCAGAGCTGCCTCATGCCCTGCTGTCCCTCGGCATCTTGAGTTTCTGCCCCGAGTCTGTGTGCTCTCCACATTTCCATCTCCTTAGGCTGAGTCCCTCAGGAAAGAAAGCGAATGCAAAGCCTTTCCTTACCCAGGCCACCAAGCCCAAAGCAGGGTGGGTGTCCATGTTCCCACTGCTCCTTCCTTGCAGCTCCCCCTTGCAGGCCCACAGCGTTGCCTTGCTCAGGAGGCAGCTCCCTCCATGTCCTCACCCTGCCTGGAGGTGGAGGAAGGATGTGATTCCCTCTGGGAGCCATGAGGGTTCCTTAAACCCATGTCTAACACCCCAGTCCCACCAGCATCCCCTCAGGTACACCAGAGCCCATTCTTGTGCCCACCACTGCTCCCCTTCTCCTCCAGAGCCACATCCAAACCGTTCTCTACCTTGGCATGGAGTCAGGTTTATTGCAAGTTCTGTGGCTCCACTACCAGGTGGTCTGGCCGCAGGGAAGGAGAGGACCCTCCCGCCCCCTCCTAGTGTCTGAAGCACTGCAGTGCAGGCAGGCTGCAGCCTGGGCCAGTGCCACTGGAGTCCGAGTGAGCTTGCAGGACAGCTCAGAGGGATGGACACGGAAGTGTGTCTCAGCTCCGGCTCCATGTGTGCAGGGATGGGAGAAGTCCCAGGACTGCAAAGGGGGCAGCTGGTCTGGGCTGAGCCTCTCTTCCCAGAGCCCAGGAGCCCTGCACCACTGCCCAGGGCTCCTCAGGTCTCACACGATGCTTGCAGAAACCCTGGTCCCCAGTGCTATGGTGGTGGCAGGAACTTGAGGACAGTGGTGATGAATTCTTCAAATTTATCTTGATGGACTATGTGACCTGCACCTTCGATGAACTGGATATCTGCCTTGGGAAAGAGGCGCTGGATCTCTGGATAGTCTTCGGAACTGCAGGATGAGTGAACACAAGGTGGGAGGTGTGGTCAGAGGTCTGTCCAAATGTCTGCCCTCACGCTCTCCAAGTAGAGGGCTATCCCAGGTCTGACCACATCTCCCTTCACTGCTAGGAAGGCCTGGGGCTGCCCCCAGGTTCTTCCTCGCTCTCCAGCATGCTGGTGCCACTGGCTGCTGGATGCACAGGGCTCCCTCCAGGACCTCCCCCCTCCTGGGACTTCCTCGTGCTCTCAGCAGCTGCAGAGGACCACAAGGGGCCAAACCACGGACTTCTTTCCAGTCCCACCTGATATAGGGTGAGTTGGATCCTCCCAAAAAGAGTGTAGGGCCAGGGTACGGCTTGTGGAAGACAGGAAAGCTCATGATATCTTCCAAGTGGTGGGAGATAGCCTCCAGGTTCACACGCCAGACATAGCGGCCCTCCACCTCCACCAGGTTGGTGAGAAGGAACTGCCTCAGCTGAGGGTGCTGCCACAAAAGGGGAACGTGCCGGTGGATAACACGCTCATCAGTGAGAGCAACGTGCTCTCAGGATGTGCTGGCACCCTTTGTCATCCCCTCCAGCACACCCTGCCTTCTCACAGGCTGCGTGTGCCATGTCCCCCAGGGCCCCTGCAGCCCTGGTGACCCAGCTGCCCAGGCCAGCACCAAGCTAGCAGGAGTGGGAAGGGCGGGAAGGGACTGCAGTCCTAAAGCCCTGTGCCCCAGGGACAGGCCGGGAGCAGAAGCCCTGTTCCAGGAGAAGGATTTCTCACCTGGACCACTGGACTCAGCTGACTGTCTGCCAGCTGGCGGGCTGCAGAGCGGGACAGGCCAGCCGGGACGTTCACTGACTTCATGGCAGAGATGTAGGCAGCGAACTCGGAGACAAGCGTGGTTGAGACAGGGCTGATGTCTACGGAGATAAGGCGCTCCACCAGGTCTGGCTGGGGACACAAGTAGGGCACATGGGACGCGAGCTGAGACCTCCCAGCCCCGCTCTGCGCAGCAAGGCCAGGCTCAGGGCCCCCAGCAAGGCTCCCCGAAGGCTTTCAGCCTCCTCCTGCCCCAGCGCAAAGCTCCACATGCCTGTCCCTGAGTTCTTACTTCCCTGCGCCCCAGACATCCGCGCTCCCTCGGGTGTCACCCCCTACCTCTTAGGTGCCACCCTCCTTCCCACAGCGTCCCACCACCCTGCCCCAGGCGCCTGCCAACCCGCTGCAAGGCCAGCGCCATGGCCGTCTTGCCACCCATGCTGTGCCCCAGCACGATGCACTTGGCGATGCCCAGGCGGGCCAGGAGCTGCTGCACATCCAGGCTCATCGCCTCATAGGTCATCACCGGGCTGTGGGGGCTGCTGCCGTGGTTGCGGGCGTCCAGCGTCAGCACCTGCCAGGGGAGCGCCCCGTCACGGCAGGCGGCCAAGGCCCCCAGCCCCGGGGGCGTCGCCCGGGCGGGACCGGCGCTGCCGCGGCCTCCTAGTCCCGGTCTCACCTGGGCGCCGCTGCGTCGTGCCAGCACGTTGGCCACCGTCTGCAGGTTGCCGCGGCTGCCGAACAGCCCGTGGAGCAGCACCAGGGGTGGCCGCGCCCCGGCGGGACCCAGCGCCGCGTGGGACAGGGGCACGGCCCTGCGGGGGGGGGGGGGGTCAGGGGGGGGGCGGGGGGGGGGGGCCTGGGGGGGGGGGGGGCCGGGGGGGGGGGCACGGGGGGGGGGGGGTCGCGGGGGGCGGGGCGTAGAGATGTGGGGGCGCGAAGGGTTGGGGCGAGGCCCGGGAAAGGTGCGGGGCCCGGGGTGTCCCGCCCGCGAGGGGAGCGCTGTGGTACACCGAGGGGGCGGGGCCACGCGCGACCCCAGGCTCTGAGAGGAGCGCACCGCGGCAGGGGGCGGGGTTATACGGCGAGGGGGCGGGGCCAAGCGGAGCGCGAAGCCTCGCCGCTCCCCCGGGGCCCCGCCCTCCCTCGCCCCGCGCGCGGGCGGGCCCTTACGTCACGGCGGATGGAGCGCGGAGGATCGTCGGCCCTGCCGCCCCCGCCCGCCGCCGCCC
>NC_048911.1:839612-855067 GCF_011077185.1 Oxyura jamaicensis
CCTTCCTTCCTTCCTTCCTTCCTTCCTTCCTTCCTTCCTTTTTTTTATTTTAGTTTTTTTTTTTTTTTTTCAATCTATTTGAACCAATATGGGTTTATATGGGTTCAGCCCACGCTGTTGCTCACCTCTCTTGCTTAATCTAGATCTGAATTAATTGAGAACAGCCTTGCTTTTCCGTTATGAGCTACTGATGCCTCATTATTGATGTTTTTGATGTGTGAATGTAGCCAGTGCTTTTGCACTGATTTTGATAGCACAGGTAAGAACTGCCAGGCAGGGCCAGCCTCCAGCCCCAGGAGGGCACCCAGCTGTTACCTGCTCTGGGGGCTGCATCTCCTCCTGCTCTGGGAAAGCCCTGACCCAGGGGTATTGGCCAGGGGGAGAGGCAGGTGGACCTAAGAGGGATGGTGGGCAGTGCTAGGGCTCTCCACTGGTGTGGCAGAGGAGTGGGGACTCATCCTGGAGAGGTGGACAGCAAGACTTGGCAAAGCTGGAAGGGGTAGGGACCTACTTCTTGTCCTCCAGGCCCTGGGACCTTGTGGCTTGTGGGGACAGTGAGACCTCCAATGCTGGGCCAGTTGCTGGGGCTGGGACATGTGTCTTCCTCTGCTGGTGGCCCAATTCACCTCCTCACAGAGGGGCGGCCATCTGCAGGAGATGCTCCAAAGCCTGCCTGAGATCCTCCTGGCTCCTTGCCTGGGAGCACACAGGAATCCCAGGGAAAAGACAGAGCAGAGGAGGCCCCTAGGGATGTCCAGTGCTAACACCAAGGTCCAGCAAGACAAGGGGAGGTGTGCTGCTCTGCCCGACCCTCCCCAGCCAGCCCCCCAGGCCTCCTCCATCTGCCGCCTGCTCCTGCCCGCCTGCTCCAGGCAGCTGCCGGGGTCTGCCTGAGTGCCTCCAGATGTGCGGGCGGCCAGCGAGCCAGATGTGCAGCGCCGCTGGGGGCCCCCAGCAGCCGAGGGATGCTGTCAGCACACCTGTCCTGCGCAGCCCCCTGGGGCAGTGGACTGGGTGCCCCTGGGGACCGCCCCAGCCCCGAGTGCTACCATCCCCTCTGCTTGGGAATCGGCAGGGCTGTGCCCCCCTCCAGATGTCTGCCTGGACCCTGACCCCCATTTCCCTGCAGCAAGGCCTGTCTGAGCCACGCCAGCAGCTGGGCAGGCGCTGGGAGTGCTGCAGGCCTGGGGGAGCGGAGATGAGAGCCAGCATGGCGGTGGGCTTGTCCAGGCAGCTGGGAGCCCAGGGAGGTCCCTAGGGAAATGCAAGGTTCTGGGCTACGGCAGCCAGCACCCCCAGCCCTGCTCTGCTTGGGCCACACAAGCCGTGGTACCCCATCTGCCCACGTGTCATGAATGGGATGGAAGGTGGGGGAAACTGAGGCAGTGGTGCCCCTGTGATGGTGCCAGGCCTTCCTCTTGCCTGTAGAGTGAGGGGACAACCCTTGTTCATGGGCAGCATGACAGGGTAGAGATGATCCTGAGGGCACATTGAGTGGCAGCCTTGGTGTCTGATGTCCTGGAGAGCCCAGGACCACTGGACTCCAGCCAAAGCCCCTCGCATGTCCAAAAGGCAGGGATTCTGTGAGCAGGGAGGGAGGACAGAGCAAACGTGCAGGCAGTGCCTGGGCAGAACATGGCTCCTCTGCTCTGGCACCTTCATGGCTCTCAATCGCAGGCTGCTCAGGGGACCTGAGCGCTGGTGCTGCCCCAGCTACAGGGACCCCTACCCTGCCTGGTGAGGAGGCCAGAGTCCCTCCCTGATGGTGCCAGGCAGCCCTGTGCCCACCCCATCCCCTCCCCACGGTGCTGCGAGCCCCTGGCAGCTTTCTGGTGCCCCTCAGCACCCCATGGTGGCTGTAGATCCTGGGATCCCAGCTGTGAGAAGGGCTCTGCTTGGTCAGAGACAGCCTGGCATGAGCTTTCCCCAGGCCAGGAGAAGCTGCATGGGAGCCTCTCCTCCTTCTTGCCTGTGCCCCGTGGGGAAATGGGGTGATGCATGGCCCCACTGGGGACCTTCAGCCCATCCTCCTCCTTCCTGAAGCTCTTCTCATCCCAGGAGGCCCTGCAGCCCAAAGCATCCCTGCCCTGCCCCAGCCCTTCCCCTTGCTCTAGGGCTGTTTATTCACTCTGCAGACACACCACAGGCAGAACCATGAGCTTGATTCTCAACAGGCTTTTGGTGGAGCTGATTTTGGGGCAGCAGGTCTGGGCAATGGGATTAGGAGCTATTATCTGTATGAGGACACCCTGGGGGATTGCAGCCTTGGAGAGACAGCTTCCTGTCTCAGGATGGGATGGGCAGCAGAGCCCATGGAAGGCTGTGCAGGGAGCTCTCCCTGGCCAGGAGTTGCTGTAACTATCAGTTGTTGTTCCTTGATAAGAAACTCTCCAATGGTGGCTGCCAGGATGGGATGGGACAGGGCGGGATGGGATGGGATGGAAAGGGAGGGGACGATATGGGATGGACAGGACGGGACGGGACGGGACGGGACGGGACGGGACGGGACGGGATGGGATGGGATGGAATGGAATGGGATGGGATGGGATGCCTGAAGTGTGCCAAGCCCCATGGGACCATCTCCAGCCCCCTAAGGTGCCCCTGGCAGCAAGCAGAAGTTGGGCTGAGATGAGAGCTGGTGCTAAGGGACACATTCATGATACTGAAGAGTGATGTAGAGAATGAGCAGCTGGGAAGCTTGGAAAATGCTATATCAAGGCACTGTGGGTTGCTTGCTGAGGGGTACAGCTACACGACGTTTGAATCCCTGGCCCCTGCCAAATCAGTGCTGCAAAGCAGTACCAGGAGAGCTGCTGCTGCCCTTTGGGCTCTTGGTCACAGTCAAGGAAAATCCCACCAGGAGAACGAGAGAGAAACTTTGCAGTGACATTTAAGATGTTATTTAAAGGAGAGAGTCATGAGTAAGTCTGACAAACTAGATGCTCACTTATAAATACTGCATAGTATTCATTAAAATATTTTTCAATATTTTGCCAGCTGCTGATCAAAAATCAAAGTAGCCTTGAAAAATGTACAAGACTTGTGAGAAATTGAGCCCGGAGCCTCAGAGGACACATTTCCATGAGAGGTGCCTCCAAACAGGCACAGTCCTGGGGAAGATGTGGTCTGTGCTGTCTGGGCTCCCTACGCCATGCCCTGCTCTGGGCTTTTCACTGCCCTAGAGGCTTGTGCCTGGCACTGTCCTCTTCCCTGGCCAGCCGCTGGGGCAGGGCATGGTGTACAGCCCCCGGGGCCATTCCCACAGTTCACATCAAGGCTGGACTCAATGCTCTGCCTCAGCACCCAGACGTGCCCCCAGGGGTAGAGCCTGGTGCCTCAGCTTCTTGTTCCCAAAGGGCCATGACAGTGGGACTGTGTGCCTGTGGGGCTGGCAGTGGGTCCCAACGGGGCCTCAGCATGGCCTCCTGGTCCTCTGTGACCTCATGGATAGAAAGGACTGAGCTTCCTCCTGCTATCTCTGGTGCTGGGTGATGTCCACCGTGTTCCATCTCACTGCTGACCACTAGCCCTGCTTCACAGGCTACAGCACCAGCAGGATATGGGGACACCTCAACAGGGTGCCCCTGTGCCCCACAACAGCAGCAGGACATGGTGAATCTCACAGGCAGCACCCCTGGCTGTGACCCCCTTTTAGGGACAAGGTGTTCCTCCGGAAGGTGCATGTCCTGAAACCTTATGTCCCAGTGCCTTGGGGACTTTGGCTCTGCTATTATTTGTGTCTGGGTCCCTTATCTCAACGCCCCACCTAGCATGATGCTGACCATGGTCATCCTGGTGCCAAGGCCATGGGTGAGTCACAGCCCTGTGCCAGCCGAGGCACCACTGCTCAGGGACAATTGGAGGAAGCCGTGTTCCTTGGCAAGCCCTGAGATTTCTTCTGGGAGTGACATGGCTGGGGGCGCGCTTGTTAACATGGGCACAGGTCACACACAGCTCCCAGGGGCACACAGACAAGCTCGCACGGAGGGGGCTTGTCCACACACACAAGTGTGTGCAGAGAAGGAGGCACAGTGATGTGTGCACGCAATCTGCGTGTGCTCACACACTGGCACACGGGTGCCCTCGTGCTGTGCAGCCAGGCTGTGTGCTCACGGGAGCTGCCATGGCGAAGCACCTCAGCATCTTCTGCTGGCACTCAGCTCCTGAGAGCCCTCAAACCTGCCCAGGCTCTTTGCCACCCCTCCACTGCCTCTGAAACCTGGGTGCCACGGGGTCCCCGGGTGCCGCCCTGCCTTGCCCCAGCTCTGCTCCCTGCAGGGCTGCCTGCTCAGCGCTGCATGCCTGCGGGGTGCCTGTGGTGCTTGGAGGAGGCCAGAGCAGTGCAGCCGTGCAGGACAAGCTCCTTATAAGGCTGGAGACATGCGGGTGGCCGCTGCATTCCCAGGCAGCAAGGAGTTCCTAGAAGTTGGCTCCTGGTGCCAGAGAGCAAGTCCTAGAGAGCTGCGTGGGCCAGCCTTCCTGGAAGGAGTTGCTGGCCGCGGCAGCACCCGCCTTGTGCCAGCTCTTGCCCCGCCGTGCACTGCCCCAGCGGGGGTGGCTGTGCTCCCTGTGTGTCCCCCTGGGCCATGGCTGAGCATGTGGAAAGCCCTGGTGTGGCACCCAGCTCTCCATCCCAGCCCTGTCCCTGCAGACATGTGGCCAAGAGCCATCGCCATCGCCATTGCCATCCCTGTCCCCAGCCCCAGCCCTAAGCCACTGCTGGCCCCATTCCCCAGCTGGGAGAACACCCCAGGCTTGAGCCCAATTGTGTCCTGTGGCTAACACCCAGAGCTTGTAGCCCTGCAGCTCCTGCTTGTGCCTTGCATCCTCCTGTGCTACCAGCAGCACCGTGGGTCATTCCAGCTTCCTTGAATTGGGTAAAGGTATCTCCTGCTCCTGGGGTCTCCCCATGACTTGAGAGCAGTCCCACTTGCCTTGACACCACCGTGTGCTCAGGACACCCAGTGTGCATCCTCCATGGGTCCATCTTGTTTCCAGTGGCACCTCCAGTCCCACATGGACACCTGAAAGGTGCCTGCTCCCCATCTTGGGCATCCCCAACACTTACAGACCGCTTCCATCCCCTGACACTGCTCAGTTGCTCCTTGCAGACTGTGTCCCCTCCTCCAAGTGGCCAAGATGTCCCCACTGCCAGCATCAGCTCAGCATGTGTCTTGACAGGAGATGGCCACGAGACAATGGGCAGCATCCAGGACCTCAGAGAAGTGTGTGGACACCCTTGCACAGCTCCACCACTGATCTGTGCTTCCCAGAGGAGGGCATGTGGTGGACAGGCACCAGCACAGAGGTGGCAGGTCCCAACCCCAAGCATCCCAGCTCCTTGATCTGAGGATCCTGACTTCTGTGACCCCAGGATCATTTTGACCCTTTGATCCTTGTGCCATGGCCACTCGTTGCTGGCTTAGGGTGACATCTGCAGAATGCCTTTCTCCTGGGGGCTTCCACCAAAGCCTTATCTTACAGTGTGGCCCCCATAATCAGTCCTAAGCACAAAACCTTCCTGCAGAGTCACACCACACACACTTTCCCTTACTCCAGTCCTCAATGCCATTCACCCGTTGCTGTTCCAAGGCCTCCTGACCCTTGTGTCCTTTGCTGTGCCTCTTTCTCCAGCCTTCCTTGCAATTACCTTGTCTTAAAAAAAAAAAATAAAAGAGCTTTGTTGATTTTTTGAAAGGTGCCAAGTCAATCTGGTACAGTCTATCCCTGATAAACAGCCCTCCCTCAGGGCCTCTTGGGACCAGAAATAGCACAGGGGCTGGACCCGCTCAGAGCAAACATTCCTCCCTGCACACGCATGTCTGCTTCCCCTGGCTGCCGTCCATCCGTCTGTCCATCTGTCCGTCCCCTGGTAGCAGCAGCACCTCGGGGCACCAGTGCCACCGTTGCCTCCCTTAGGTCCCAGTGGTGGCAGTGCCCAGGGAGGGACACGAGCTCACCGTTCCTGCAGAGGAAACCCTGTACTAATTAACAAGTGTCACTGAGTCACAGCAATCCCCTGGTGGCAGCCAGCAGTGCCCCGCAAGTCCAGGCCACCCAGCCCAGTGGTGCTGATGTGTCCCCGGCTGTCACAGCATGGCAGGAGCACCTCAGGATGTGCTGGGTGCTTCAGCCACCTCCTGGGGACACGGCTGCTGTGGGACGGTCCTGCTCCTGCAGTGGGGACCAGCTGCTCAATGCACCCTGTACCCCTGTAATTGTGGCTGTCCCAACCTCTCCTGCCTCCATCCTAATCGTCCGTCAAAGGAGCAGGGACATGGGGCAGGGGCAGTGACTGCTGGGGGTGGCGATGAAACCCCTCTAAGTTGGGTGAAGGGAAGCAAAGCACCGTGCGTGGGTGCTGTCGGGCTCACAGAATGTCAGCATGGCTGAGGCCGGCAGGGACCTCTGGGTCCTTCAGGGCCAACCCTGCTCCAGCAGGCCACCCATAGCAGGGTGCCCAGAACCACTTCCAGGTGGCCTTTGAAGATCCCCAAGGAGGAGACTCCAGCACCTCTCTGGGCAGCCTGTGCCAGTGCTCGGTCACTGCACAGCACACGAGTGCTGCCTGGTGTCCAGAGGGAGCCTCCTGTGCCCGTTTGTGCCCACTGCCTCTGGTCCTGGCACTGCGCACCACCGAAAGGAGCCTGGCTCCGTCCTCTTTTTATCCTGTCAGGTATTTATGGACATTGATGAGGTCCCCCTGAGCCTGCTCTTCTCCAGGCTGAGCAGTCCCAGCTCTCTCAGGCTCTCCTCACAGCAGAGAGCTCCAGGCCCTCCAGCACCTCCGTGTCCCTTTGTTGGACTCCCTCCAGTAGCTCCAGGTCTCTCTCCTACTGGGAAGCCCAGCACAGGCCACACAGGTCTCCAGGTGTGGCCTCACCAACACTGAGTAGAGTGGAAGGAGGATCACCTCCCTCAACCTGCAGGCAGCACTTTGGCTAATGCAGCCCAGGACACCATCAGCCTTCTTTGCCCAAGAGTATACTGCTGGCTCATGGCCGCCTTGGTGCCCACCAGGGCCTTCTCTGCCAGGCTGCTTTCCAGCTGGGTGCCCCAGTCTGTCCTGGGAATTCCCTCGAGCCCAGGAACATCCCTGTCCTTGGAGCAGAGCCACTGCTCTTGCTGGGAGCGATGCCCTGTGCTTTCCTGTGGCTCCCAGCAGGAGAGACCAGTTGCCAACCCTCACAGATCTAGTATACGAAGAGCTTTTGTATTTCATGCAACAAGCAATGCTCTCTGAATCTTTGGCCTGCTGGTCCTTCGAAGACACATGTTTTAGAAAGCTGTGAAGAGGAAAAGGGTCTGGGGGTGTTGGACAATGCTCACCTGAACATGAGCCTGCAGCATGCCCAGGTGTCCAAGAAGGCCAACGGCATCCTGGCTTGTATCAGGACTAGTATAGCCAGCAGGACCAGGGAGGTGATCATCTCCCTGTACTCTGCCCTGGTGAGGCTGCACCTTGAGTGCTGTGTTCAGCTTTGGGCCCCTCACTACAAGGACATCGAGGCCCTGGAGCATGTCCAGAGAAGGGCTACGCAGCTGGTGAAGGGCCTGGAACACTAGTGTTAGGACTATAGAGGATGTCCTCAAGTTGTGCCAGGGAAGGTTTAGGTTGGAAATGAGGAGACATTTCTTCTCAGAAAGAGCAGTCAAGCATTGGAACAGGTTGCCCAGGGAGTCTGTGGCATCACTGTCCCTGGGGGGTTTTAAGGAAAGGTTGGACGTGGTGCTTAGGGACATGGTTTAGTGGGTGATGGTGGTGGTAGGCCGATGGTTGGACCAGATGATCTTGGAGGTATTTTCCAACCTTAATGATTCTATGATTCTATGATTTTCTGTGGTGTCTGCCTACTTTACACTGTGCTGAGAGAGTGCTGGGAGCCAGCTGAGGGAGGGACAGCACCTACTGCCCACCCCAGGACCTTGGCTCCCCAGAGCACATCCCACTGCTCCCTGGAGACAGTCCTCTTCTTCTGGAGGGGCTCCTGATACAATCAGTGTCCTAAAGCACCACAGATGTGACTGTGAGAATACAGAGATGGAGCACCCAGACCCTGCCCACCACATCTCTGCACATCGCTGAGCAGGGAGTGCTCCATTCCTGCTGGCTTTGCGAGTCCCACTGCTGTGTGATTCCCACTCCACAGACATTAGCAGTTGGGCTCAATGATCCTTGTGGGTCCCTTCCAACTCGGGATACTGCATGATTTTGTGATTTTTCTGACTCTTCTTGGAGCTTTCATCCAGCCAGCCTCCCCTGTGAAGGCCATTTGAAGAAGTGAGCCGAGCCCCTGGTGGGGTCACATTAAAACATCCAGAGCCTTCCAGCTTCTGCTCCAGCCTCTCTGTGTCATTGCACATTCACAAATTACCTGCCAGGCCCCCAGGCTGCCCCCTGGGACAGAGACCCCAGCCCTGGGAATGGGCTCAGGGCCCTTGATCTGTGGATTTGGGACCAGAGCCCCCGGTCCTTGCTCTGCTCCTGCTGGAGCAGCTTCACACCATAGGGCATCGTGGTTGCTCTCTCCCTCTGCAGCCTGTGCCATCTGCAGACAATATTAATTGTGTTTTTCATCCATTAATCACTAATGACATTAATCATGTTGTCATCCACAGCAGTGTTAAATAGCGGAGGACTGCAGGAACTCACTAAAAACAAACCTCATAAGTGATGGGCCTCTTCACTGAGAGCTGACAGTCAGCCAGCTTTCGATTGCTTTTCACGTATGCCATGTGGCTTTTATATTGTTTAGTCTCTAATTGAGATCCGGGGCAGTATTGAATTACCTGTCCCACAGCTGTGCACTGCATCGGCTGGAACCACACCAGTGAGCTGTCGTGTGCTGGACACCGTCCCCCACATGTGCACATGCAGTGGCTGCTGTGCTGTCGGCTGTCCATCAACATCTCACAAATGTGGTCATTTTGCCTGGCCTGTGGCCGCCCGTGACCGGGGTCAGGCTGGCAGGAGTGTGACTGCGGAGAACCAGCAGTGTGAAACATGGTCCTCAGCTGGGATGCTGAGCTCCTGCACCTTCTGGTGGGAGAGGAAGGCGTCCTGGGGGGAAGCTTTCCCTGCCCCCCCACGGTGTGGTGGGATGGGGGCTCTGGAGGCTCTGACTCACAGCAGAACCATCTCCAGCAGTAGGCCAGGGGCTGTGGCTTTGTCCACCTGAGGCTTGGAAGCCTCCGGAGATGGAGATCCCCCCTCCTAACTCTTTTGCTTGTTCTCACACTGGGATCGTCTCCAAGAGCCAGTATTGCATCTTCAGCACAGGAAAGAACATGCCAAGTCTTAGCCAAAAAATGCACAGTCTCAACTTTTCTACCAAGAACAAAGAAATGTTTCTCATGGGCTGCAAAATACTTTCAGTAGGGAATGCACTCCCTGTTTTCCTTGCCACAGTAATGTACAGCTCACATCATCACATCAAGAACACTTATGTGCATAACTGATGCTTAGCACTGTTTTTCCTCCCTGTGGCTGAGGTCTCTGAGCCCACCTGTGATGGAGTGCCAGTCCTTCAGCAGGCAGACATGGCAGGCAGTGCCTCCTGCCAGGTCCCCACACTGCTCTCTGAGGACTCACACCACTGTGCCTGGAGCCCGGTACTAGCACAGTGCTTGCGGTGGGAGCAGCAAGTGTGGTTTCCCCCCCCAAAACCCTGACATTTCAAGATTTGGTTTTGTTTGGATTCAGAATGAACCCAAAGCACAGAACTTCTCCTGCCGGCATTTTTTTGGGGGGGATGGGGGGGTTGGATGCAACGCCCAGGCACAGGGAATTCCTGGGAACGCTGACTTCACGCTACTCCTCTTGCTGCTCTGTCCTCCGGCCAAGGCGCAGGCCAGCCATGGGGGCCGAGGTTCTCATGGAGCGGTGAGCGGAGGCCTGGGGCTTGCAGACTCTCTGGGCTCCTGGGCTGCTGCCCGTGCCCCAGGCAGCCGCTCAGGAGCTGGGGGAGGTGGAGGATGGCCAGGCAGCAGGTCTGGCAGTTTCTTGGCAGAGTCTGACTACAATCAAACCGTCTCCACAAAACATCGCGATGAGCCAGCACATTCCAATGGGGAAATGTCTTGTCTAAGTGTTTCTGACCAACTCTCGTGCGGCGGCTTTCTCACTTTTCCTCCTGGCTGTGTTTCTGAAGGAAAAAGCTCTTCAAGTACACAGCCCTGGCTGGCGATGCTGCAGGTGGGACTGTGCTGTCTCAGCTCTGGGGTCCCACTCCAGGCCCTTCATCTAAGCTCTGACACACCTTGGGAGAACCCCACCAGTGCTGTGCTGGGCTGCCCAAGGAGCCCTAAACAGACACGAGGGGAAGAAGGTGTGGGTGCCTTATGGTTTGATCAGCCCCACCTTGTAGCTGAGCACTGCAAAGAGCAAACCCTGAGAAGCCAACCACACCAGGCAGCAGGAGACCCCTAGAAGACCCCCTGAGACCTTCAGCACTGCCACGATGGGGGAATTGGATGGGATGGGGCCAGGAGGAGGTGATGTCTGTGAGCCAGGGCAGGTCTGCTGGGGCTGGTGGGAGGTGGTGAGGTGTGGGGACATGGCATGCACATGTGGGGGGCATCTCTAGTGATGGGAGGGTTTGCCCACTGGCCAATCTGTGGGCTTGTGTTTGGTGTGTGTGTCCAGTGGTGCTTTGTAAGCGGGCAATGTGGAGTGATGTGATAGCTGCTCGTGAAACTGGGCACGTGTTCAGTGGCACGGGGATGCTCCTGTGTGCTACCGTGGGTGTACACACTCGCAGGACGGAGCACACCAGCCGTGTGTGTGGGAGCGATGCTGGGCTGGGGAACCACATTCATGTATTGTTCTCCTTTCAGAGGCACTTTCTGGGCTGAAAGTGGATTTGCACGGTTGCATGGAGGATGCTGTGCCTAGGACGGTGGTCCTGTCTCCTGCCCTCAGCAAACTGACCCTGACCGGGACGTGTGAGGGGAGATGTGGCCCCCCGCAGATCCCCGCTCTAGGCAGCTGATGAGGTGTGACGTGCTGGGGGCCAGTAGCAGCGCGTAGCCTCTCCCTCTGCAGCGCCCTTCCTGTGTGTGCAGCCGGAGTGAAAACACCTGGAGCCAATTTCCAGCCCCAGGAAAAAAATAAAAAAATAAAAAAAAAATAAAAAGGCGAGGCATTCGAAGCCTCGCTTGGTAAACAAGCACGGTGGTTGGGCTGTTTTCTTTTCCCTGGGAAGGAGGAAAAGGCCATGCGTGGGACAGCCCAGGGACACTTGGAGCGAGATGAAGTGTGCGAGGCTGCTAGCAGGACACCTCCGTGCCTGGCCTGGGCAGGGACGCAGGAGACTTGGACAGAATCGGTCAGTCTGGGACTGGAGCGGCCAGCTCGTGGCCGGCCTTACAGTGTTTTGGAGAGCAGGAAGCGCTGTCTCTGTGGTGGTGAAGCCTCCTTCCAGCCCTGGCGAAAGTTCAGCGTGAGGGCCGTCCCCAGCTCAGCACACACGGAGGCCACGGGGAGGCCGGGCAGGGCTGAGACTTGGGAAGCAAGGGACAGCTCAGGGGGGACAAACAGGGGTGACCCGTGAGCAGGAGCAAACCCTACATTGGTGGTGCAATCAGGAGACTGCTAGTAAGCCCAGGAGAGGGAACGGGGGTATTGCACAATGTGCATCTCCCGCACAAGGTCCAGGTGGCACTGAGCACTGGCTTGGAGGAAGGGTGGAGAGTGAAGTCTGCAGGGGGTGGAAGATCCAGCCAAGTGAAGCCCAGCAAGGCCAGGGGCAGGCATCAGAGGAGCACAGAAGTTGCCTCAAGAACTGATCGCTGCACTTGTGTAAAATCATGAGCAATGGTGAAAAGCAGCAGAACGTGGGAGGGAGGCTGATGCAGAGCAGCTTCAGGGAAAGCAAAGGATGGAGAGAGAGTCTGGCAGTCTGCATCCCACTTTTATTCCCAGTTAAATAACAGAGCACATCGTACGAGAGAAAGTCATTAAGTGTCAAGCGCCAGATTTCAGCAGAGCTCAGTGCCAGGTTCCCCAGCACTCGGCACCACAGCCAGGGCCAGACTTTCCAAAAAGCCATCTCGTCTTGGAGCTACCGCCAGAGCCAGGCTTGCAAAAGAGCTCGGCTGCCCAGGGCTCCAGGAGGCTTTTTGGGTCTGGCTCATGGGGACCTGAGCACCCTCCTGGCCCTGCCCTGCTGCAAAACGTGACAGTGGTGTCCCCAGGGGATGTGCGGTGTGCCCAGCGAGAGGACCCTGCTCCCGTCGGGGGCTGGTGCATGCAGTGTGGCTGGTGCCATTTCAGCCCTGGACCCGGCTGGCTGGGGCTCCTCAAGCAGAAAAGCAACACATCGTGGGTTGTCGGCTTCCTGTGGGAATTTCTAAATGAATAATCACTGCGAACATCGTGAAAAGCATTTTAATAGTCAGAGAATACCATCTGGATGCGCACAAACAAAGGAGGTATAAATCCACCACTGACAGCAAACTGAACTCACTGCTTTTATAAGCAAAAATACTTGCAAATTGTTTCCCAAATTACTTAAGCAAGTCTTTCCTCTAATGAAATTCAGAAAAGATCCTTACCAGAGGCAAACAGCACAATCTGAGCACAACAGAGACATTACACAGAGGGATTAAAACACAGGCAGAATATAATCAAATTACATCCCCTTCGTACGAATGCAGCTCCATGTTTAGAGATAAGAGGAATCCCAAACACTTCTGTAATGGAAGGAAAAAATTTAGAGATGATCTGGGAATGGGGGGAGAGAACAGGCAATAACTGGAACCAGTTTCTGGGGGCACGAAGGCCTCGCAGGGCTTGTAGGAGAGTGTCTGGGGGCAATGCTATGGCTGCCTCCAGGATCCTCACAGAGGGAGCTCGGGGAGGGGCTGGAGGGGCAGGAGGCTGCAGATAAGAAGGGAGAAGCTGGCCAAGTGCGAGGCTGTTGTGTGGGGAGGAGAGAGGTGCTAACAGCGTGGCTGGGCGCTGGCTCCAAGGTGGAGCATTGCATGCAGAGCTGGAGAGGCGAGGAAGAGGAGCGCTCTTGGGAAAAACTGGGTTGTCTCCAGCAGAAGGGATGGTGCTCAGGCTCGGACTGGAGGTGCCTAAGCCAGCCGGAGTTGCCCTGTGGCTGCAGAAGGGGCTGGATGTGGAGGCTGTGGGACCTCCAGCTTGTCCTGGCTGGTGGCATGCATGGGGCTGTTGTTTCCCTGGACAAAGCATCTGAATGCAGGAACAGAGGCAGAAGCGCAGACCCTGACCCCAGTGTCCTCATGTCCTGCAGCCCACCTCTTGACCGCCCAAAGCTGCCACTGAGCCAGCAGCTTTGCTCAAAGCGAGCTTCTGCTGACAGCAAGCTGGAGGTGGAAGCAGCGATCTGGAGCCAGGGGAGGCCACATCGAGAGTGCAGCGACCTCGGGTGCCTGGGAGGTAGAGACCTGGCAAAGGGTGTGTGGGGACAGCAGTGGGGAGGCCACCTCACGGCAGCACCTGGAGGGGCGAGTGGTGGCATCGCTTTCCTACTGATGCCAGCCTGAGGACAACGGTGGCTCTGCCACTCCTGCGGTGATCTCGTAGCTCCAACCAGATTTTAGGATCCTGGCAGATGATGCAGAAACATCTGCTCTTGCCAGCTCTTCTAGATCCATCTCTTGCAGCCATGGGGAGGGGCCTCCAGTGGGGGAAAGCTTTGGGCTGGGATGAAGGGTCCCACAACATCGTGTTGGCCTGCAAACATACCCCCGTCTCTCTGCTCACTGGAGAAATTATAGTTCAGCAATGTACCCAATGCCCCGCAGCCCAGCAGCACTGCGGAGCAGAGGGTATGCTGCTGTCCAGGAGGACAATGAGCCCCAGATCCCCAGTTTCAGCTGAATTCACCATGCAGGACAGTTGTCTCAGAGACACAAATGCATATTTATTTATGGCTCTTTCAGACCAGGTTTTGAATGGGAATGGGTACAAGTTTTGTTAGCAAAAAGGTTGCTCGCAAAAGGAAATAGGAAGTGCATTCTGGTCTCTGCACCATCATGAGATGCCTGGCCGACAACAGGACACCTCCTGACAGCCAGACACCCCTCCACCAGACAAGGCCCAGGCTCCCTCTGTTGGGATCAGCCTTTTCCTTGCTGCAGACACACCGTGTACGTGAAATGCCGGCACAACTGCAGCAGCAGGGATACGTGGGCCGCAAGCAGGAAGGCTACGTGGCAATCGCTCCCCGACCTCCCCACCCACCTTCATAGCATGTGCCAGGATTTGCTGCCTTCTCCTGAGGCTTGGAGATCTTCACAGGTTTCCCTGTGGTTTGAATTTCCCCTTGGAAATGTCAACTGTATGTGCCTATTGTTCGTCCTGTGGACTGCAGCGTGGTCTCAGAGTTGGACTGAGACCATCCTCAGTCTCTTTGGACACATCAGAAGGATTTCAGATGCAGGAAATAAGTGTTTGCCCAGACATGCTGCCGAGGGCAGGCTGCCCCACACCAGACCAGCTGCCAGCCTGGGGGTACTGATGCCCTCAGCTGGTCCCAAGAGCACCATGCCCGTAGTCAGCAGCATGACCAGCGACCAAACTCCTGCTTGGGTAATGGGACAATGGGTGTCTCCAGCAGAGGGGCATCGGAGGAGCTGCCTGTTCCCTTCCAGACACTTTGCTAACATGCCCCTAAGCCTCTCCCAGCCAGAAAAAGCATTAGTCACTGTTACAAAGTCAGGATGAGCAGACAGAAATAACACGTGCATTCCTCTAGAGCACATCCATGCCAGGCAAAATATTGTGGCCAGGACTGTGCTGCGCTTGTGCTGGGGAATGGGCAGAGGAGCTGGCCTGTCTGACATGGGGGAGGGCGTGCAGCGGGTCGTACTGGTGACCAGCAGAGCTGACCTGGGACCTTCACAGATCTGCAGAAATCGACCTGAAAGGGGGGCTGAAGAAGTGATTTAGCTCCCAGGAACACAATGAGAGGAAGAAAGGTTTGTGGGGGCAGTGCTGTGCCTTCACAGAATGCCAGCATGGCTGAGGCCGGCAGGGACCTCTGGGTCCTTCAGGGCCAACCCTGCTCCAGCAGGCCACCCATAGCAGGGTGCCCAGAACCACTTCCAGGTGGCCTTTGAAGATCCCCAAGGAGGAGACTCCAGCACCTCTCTGGGCAGCCTGTGCCAGTGCTCGGTCACTGCACAGCACACGAGTGCTGCCTGGTGTCCAGAGGGAGCCTCCTGTGCCCGTTTGTGCCCACTGCCTCTGGTCCTGGCACTGCGCACCACCGAAAGGAGCCTGGCTCCGTCCTCTTTTTATCCTGTCAGGTATTTATGGACATTGATGAGGTCCCCCTGAGCCTGCTCTTCTCCAGGCTGAGCAGTCCCAGCTCTCTCAGGCTCTCCTCACAGCAGAGAGCTCCAGGCCCTCCAGCACCTCCGTGTCCCTTTGTTGGACTCCCTCCAGTAGCTCCAGGTCTCTCTCCTACTGGGAAGCCCAGCAC
>NC_048911.1:855077-878570 GCF_011077185.1 Oxyura jamaicensis
CTCCCTCCAGTAGCTCCAGGTCTCTCTCCTACTGGGAAGCCCAGCACTGGACACTGCTCACAGTTCCTGGCTGTCAGAGGCTATCCAGGCTGGCTGAACATGGCCAACCGTGGTGGAGATTTTGGAGGGGACTGCAGCTTCAGCCCTCACCCACCCTGCCCCTCATCAGCCCTGTCCACGATACCAACAGCCTTCCCCATAACGATGTTCCAAGGGAGGCTCCTGCCCCCTAACATGTCCCGTCCGCCTGCTTCAGCGTCACTGTGGAGCAGCAAGGTCTGTGGGAGCAGGATGAGCCAGGGCCTGGATGCCGGCCGATGAGGGGAGAGGATGAAGGGAGATCTGAAGTCGGCGTGCAAAAAAGGAGAAGGGCGAGGATGCGGCCGGGTGCTGATGACGGGAGTGGCTGCAGACAGTATCGCAGCAACGTGCTGGCATAGATCAAGGGCTAGGCTGAAGTCAAACATAGGGAACATTTCTACCAGACGGGACAATTACACACTGGGGTTGCTTGCCAGTGAGGCCCCATCACGAGTGGAACAGATCCCATAAGATACTTCTAAGTTTAGAGTAAAGGAGCCCTCTCCAATAACAGAGGATGAGAGACGGAGAGCTAAAGCCCGCACGCTGCCGCCAAACCACACTCCCCGGAGAAACACACACGAACGGCTCTTGCAACACTCGAGTTACGGCTGAGACACACATTCCAGTCGAAACCCCTATTTTCAGTTGTTTATACATCGCTCAAAAAATATCCTTTTGGATTGAATTTGTTCATGCTTGATCTCAGCCCAAAAAAACGAAGAATTATTTGGGGATGATTTGAACAAAATCCGTTCAGCTGTTTCTGTGTTATGTAAGCATCAGAATAAATATGTTTTCCTTTTTTCAAACATTTTTCTCATCCTTGCTAGCTGTCAGAGAGCTCAAAATCAGCTTCACGATTTGGAAGTGTTGTACTTAGCCCATGCCTGGCTCTCAGTGAGGGACCAGCCTGATCATCAGAGAGACGAGACCTCCTTGGGGAGCAAGGGAAGCAGAAGAGACTGCACCTCTTACGTGTGCTGGTTGGCATCTTGAAAGGTGAAGTCCTGGGGAAGGGGAGCACAAATCACAGCCAGGCACCTTCTGAGAGTGTTTGTGAGACGAGGTTGGACAGTGCGAATGGAGGGTTAAATAAAAAGACTTTGAACAAGGGTATGGAAAAGAGCTGTAACCATTCATGCAAGGGAAAGGCAAACACCAGGCTGTAGCATAGACCATGCAGTAAAAGGAGGGCTCTTGAGGCAGTGGTCTACCAGGGGCTGTGCACATCTCACTGCCATCATAGCAGCTCCATGAGGTTGCTCCCTCCTTTTTGGTTCATGATGTGAAAGTGATCATTGGGTAGTGGGTTGAGTTTTGAGAGGAGAAATGAGGGAGAAGAGCTCCCAGACTTAAGGACACTGTTACACCCCAGGACCGTGCCCAGGTGCAGGAAGGTGACTGACAACCAGCATTGCAGAAGGAAGCCCAGACTTATGAGGTGAATAAGACAGGTGGCGGAGACTTTGTGCCAGCATCTTTAGGTTGGGACAGAGCCATTGGAGGCAGATATAAAAATATCCTTGAAATATGGTTCTGAGATTGGAGAGGAGTGTTGGTCAAGTTTTTGGAGTTCACATCAAGTTAGCACAGAGGTCATGTCCTTACCCATAGGATCCACACTCTTTTGGGGCTTCCTCTTGGATGAGTTCACCGCTGTGAGCTGCTCCAGAGGAGTGAGGGTCTCCGAGACACTTGGGTGCTTGCCTCCCCCCAGTCTGATGAGGAGTTAAACACCTGAATGCCTGGCAGCGGCTGGGACATTGTTCCCAATCCATCACCTACAGAAACCAAGGGAAGACCATCCAAGTGCTGATTCTTAACTGCGGGGCATTTGTTCAAGGAATGACATTCAAGTAACTACAGACAAAGTGCTATAGCAACTAAAACGAGCTGCCAGTAAGAGAGACTCCAACATAATGTCAATGTTTTGTGGAGAAACTTTGGGAAAAATGAGAAGGTTCATTCCTAGCTGGAGACGGGGAATTTTGAAGAGAATTAGGAAACATAAAAATGCCCTAAGCCCAAAAGGAATTAAAGTCACCCAGCTGAATGCAGAGGCTGCCTCAGAATCTGTACAACTACTAAGGATTCACAAAAATGGAGCAAAGAAAAGGGGCAGGAACAAACATCACTTTAAGTCTGTCAGGAGGGAAAAGGCTGTGAAACCATGGGCAGGCAAAGAGTAAAAATATATATCAGTGGAAATTCAGAAGCATCTTCACTTTGTTCCGATATGTAACTGAAGTCCTCAACCTAGGGACTAGAGGTGTGGGGAAAGGCACCAGTAGTCAAGGGGAGACCTCAGTGCCTCCAAGGGGGCACCACAAGCCTCCTGGACCTAGTATGGGCCTGAGATACCTCCTTGGGGCAGGGCCATCACTTGGGCCTGCAGGAGGGTCGATACCCTCATTTCAGTCACTGGAAAATTCCAGCACTTCTAGGCAGGCTGCACTGGTGAGGAACCAGAGCCCCCAGGGTTCCAAGACAGGAGGAGGGATTTAACCTGAGGAGTGCTGAACACATACCAGGACAGAGATGAAGTCACCATCTCCAGAGATAGGTGGAATCTGCCTCTGCCTCCTTCCTTGTTCCACTAGAGAACCCTGCTGATAGCTTCAGCACTAGCATAGGGCATATGAACACCCCCAGGTTTGCTTTAGGGCAGAAGGGACACTTGGACACACTACTATTTCCTGCTGTCAGTGTAGCATTACTTGGGCAACTATGCACTGAGGCTGGTAAAGAGTGCTTCCATGATCCACCCCATGAACAGGCAGGAATACATTCTTAACCCATCCCAGATGTTTGCAAAGAAGACATATGTCTTAGCACTGAGCTAGCAGACGACAAAGTGCTGGAACAAAATGATATGTTAAAAAAGAAAACGCCAGATCCACATGGTAGAGCTGAGAGTGCTCAGGGAGACAAAGAATGTAGCAGCTGCTCTGTCAACTGAAGCAGGCAATTTAACATTAAAGCTACTGCTTTCCAGAAGTCTGGAGTACAGCAAATGGATCGGTCTGCAAAAACAGCAGCAGCAATCATACTGGGAATAGGCCGGCAGCTCTTTGATTCCGTAAAATGCACTAGAAGGAAGCAATCATGGATAATCCAGTCTGAGGGACCTCAGCAAGCTGGATGGATGGGCCAGCAGGATCTCCATGAGGTTCAGCAGACACATATACCATGTGGTGCACCAGGGGAGGAACAGCCACGTGTGTCAGCACAGGCCGGGGACAGCTGGCTGGGTGCCTTAGGTTTGCAGCAAAGGGCCTGGGGACCGGCTGGACAAGCTGACCGTGAATCAGCAGTATGACTGTGCAGTCAGAGAGCCAACTGCAGAGTTAGCAGAGCATCGTCAGCATCTGGGTGGAAGCTGCATGAGCACAGGCTGAGGGAGCTGTGGTCCTTCCGCATGGACAAGAGAGGTCAAAAGGGGAATCTGATCACGTCTTCCCCAATCTCCAGAGAAGCTGTAGAGAAGATGGAGCTAAACTCTTCTCATATATGAATAATAAAGAAAATGGGCAACAAGCAGAAATTGAAAGCCCGGAAGGTACCACTGGACACAAGGAAAAAAGCATGTTGTGTAGCCCTGGCATGGGGACCAGATCAGGTTGCTCATGGACCAGGCCCTGAGCAAACAGGTTTGGCTTTGGAGTTAGCCCTGCTCTGAGTACAGCTGGAGTGTAGATGTTGGATGTTTATTCCAGACTAAGATATTCTTTGATCCTATGGGTTCCTGATAAAGGAAGATCAGGGAAAATCATCTCATAACATGGCCTTGATCAGGCTGGCAGAGCCACGGACAGAGAAGGACTGCTGCTTAATGCGTGGAGCCATGCCCCAGGAGAGGGCGTGGGTGTCAGGGAGGGGCACTGGTACAGGCAAGACTTTCAGGGCACACAGAACAGCTCGCTGAGGAGTTTTGGAGCCAAGCAGTGAAATGGCCAATGGCTTTAGTGCTGGTCAGCACTCATAAATAGGCGCTTATTCTTAGCTCTTTGGGGTGTGCCTGTACTCACACTGGAGCTCACCCAAAACTGCAGGATCCAGAATGTGCAACACATTAGTGTGCAGGATGGAAGTGACCACAAAGAGGAGGTGATGCCACCCTTTAACATAGAAAGTATGCATGCTTCTGGATGCTGTGGGCACTCCAGTCCTTCTCTTTCAAAAGGAGGGTGGGAGATCAGAAGCAAGAGAAGCTATGGCACTCAGAGACCTTCTACGTGATGAGACACTGAGAGCACAAGGTGTGAGGAGCTGGAGGAGGCTCACAGCACAGTGGTGTGTTGCGGTTGGAGAACGACTTCAGTTATGATGGTACCCAGAGACACAGAAAACAAAGACAGGAGTATCTGGGAATTACATTGGTGGCTCATCCACAACCTGCTGTTGTCAGAAGTGTCTCCACGCTGGGTGAGGCCAGGACAGACAGAAGCGGAGGGCTCCTTCTGCAGCGTGACGGGCGGCTGCACGGGAGGAGCATTAGGACCCCTGGCTCCAGGATGCCTGGAGCAGTGCTGCCTGCTCGTTTCTCAGTTCCCCCAGCCTGCAGGCTAGAGGCAGTGTTCCTGATACTCAGCCCCTAGAGGAAGAAGGAAAGATGTTCATCATGCTTGCTTTGCTCAGCACTCATTTGATTTATGGACACGGGCTCTGAGAGTGAGCTCTGAGGGCATTGCCTGCAGAGAGCAGAGTGTGCCTGGGCAGCAGGATGGGGACCAAACCATGAGGGAGCAACCACGTGAACAAAGGAAGGAGCTGCCCACAGGTCCTGTACCCACCCTGCTGAAGGACACTCCTGGAAAGCAGTCTGCACAGCACCTCAGCCTGAGCTGTTTCCACAGCCGTGCACTCCAGCCCTGCTCTGCCCAAGCACTGCAGTAGGCCCTAAGTCCCTCTGAAGTCTTCCAGGGGACACCGTCAGACCCCTTCCTCTATGCTCAAATTCTCTACTTATCTGAGGCTGCCACACCATCACCTTTCCACTGCAGCCCTGGAGAGGAGTAGATGCCACCCTGAGCACCCATTGCTATACCTGAGCTGCTGGTTGATCTATGCAATCACGTTAGCAACATCCTCACTCCCCTTCTGTGTCCTCAAGTGGGACAAAATCCCTGCAGACATTTCACATGTTGACTCTTGTTGGCCTTATCTCCATGATCGAGACCATATTTTTTGCCTCATTCCAGGAAGGACACATTTTAAGAGGCCCGGAATTGGAAACAGCTCCCCTCTATTCCCATGCTTCCCACACATTTTTCACTTGGGGAGTAGCTTCCTGCAGTCATGCAGGCAGAGGAAGAGCACTGGGATGTGAGCAGAGTCCTGGCTGCCAGGCGCCATGTGGCTGTCACCACCCTGCCACCCCTCACGCTGTGACACTGTACCATGCCGGGGGTGCACGAGTGAGCAGGGGGACAGCAAGAAATGTCCTATGCCCTGGGTCAGAGGGGACAGTTCCCAAGTGAACTGATGTGCTGGGATACATCCTGGGCTCTGGCATGGAAACCCAGTGGTGCTGGCCAAGACTTGGCTGAACTCCCCTTGGGTGCCAGCTGCAAGCGCAGTGAAAGCACGGTGTCCCTGCTCCCTTGTGCGGGTCTCGTGCTGAGCAGCACAGGGCATACAGCACCCCTCTGCGTGTGGAGGCCAGGTGAAGGTCTGTGCTGGGCATGGGCAGAGGGAAGCAGCAGGGACATGGTGGCGGGAGTGGCCCCTGGGGGTGTCCCCTGCCCATGCTGTGGGTTGGGTAGGGCAGCATGGGGCACAGCAGGGGAAAGACATGGGGAGGTGCTTGCACAAGGCAGAGCTTCAGCGTGCACAGTGCTGCACTCCCCTTGCTGCACAGTGACTCTTGCCACCAGGGCCAAAATCATCTCGAGCATAAATCTTAGAGGCCTGGCAGGAGCTGACTCCCAAGAACTTACTGGGGCTTATCTTCCTTGGCAAGCAGGAACTTTGGGGTGACTGACCTGGTTTTTAGGTCTTTACAAACCAACTGAAGGGTGAAGTCCACCTCTGTGTGCTGGCAGCGCAGCTTCCTCTGGGTCCTGAGGCACAATCCAGCATGTGGTATAGCAGTGGTTCCGAGCAAGCTTTCTCAAATATGGCTTTCCTGAGCAGGAATACCTGCAGTGTTTCCACATGTCACAGCCAGCTCAGCCAGGCTCTCCCAGTACCCTGCACCCAGCCTCCCCTAGGCACCGCAACCTCCTCCTCTTCTTGGATGTGCCCAGCGATCTTGCAGGCTTCTGTATCTCGAACACGGCAACTGGGGAAGCCCCCAGGGCATCCTGGAGGTAAAACCACACAGCTTTACTCCTTTACTTCCCTGGCACAGGTACTTCCAACAAATGGTGTTCATTGGAAAGCCCCCAGCTGCAGGTGTCCGAGCACCTCGGGTTATTTCCTGATCAGGGGGTGCACACAGAGCTTGTCCTACAGCTCAGGCCAGCTGTCCCACATGGTGTCAAGGAAACCCTCTCATTGTGCCTTGGAGCAGATGATATGGAGAACCCAACCTCCCAGGCCAAGAAAAAAGATTTGCAGAAGCAGCTGCTGCCCGAACTCTCCAGCCTCTATTTATGGTCCCTGCACAGAGCAGTCACCTCCCACTGCCACCATGCCCAATTGCATCTGGAGAATCTGAGCACTCTTATGGACCTCACTGCCACACTCAGTCCCATCCGGGTGCTATACACACCCCTGACCATGACCCAGGAGCCCTATTTTAGCTCTTTTTTGAGCCTTCCATCCTTGTTTGGTCCATGCTGTTGGTGTGTTTGTGTCCTTGTTGTGTCTCCTGGATGGACCCTGGCCTTGTGCAAGGTAACTTGTCTCGTAGATTGACCTTAGCACAGAGCTGTAGGTTTCCTCCCTGCTGTGCCCTGACAGAGGAGCTTTGACCACGGAGCAATGATGTTGCTTATTCCTGGAGGAGGAAGAGGCTGAAGCGGGATGATCTACAGTTTCCTGATGTCTGCAGTTCTCTGATGCTAGAGCTCACACCAAATTCTTGACTGCAGTGTTTGGACTAAGAGCAAGGGATTTGTGTCTGGGCTGTAGATAAATCATGTTCCCACCATGCTGGGGGAGCAGTGACAGCTCATGGGATGTTCTCCCGTATTCACCAGGAGGGTGTGAAACCAAGTAGGAGTGAGAGCCCGGAGGGTGATAATATGGTGCCTCTGGGAGAGGTGCAGGTGGTCCCAAATTACACCGAAGAAGATCTGGCAGACACAGGAGTGTTAATGCCACCACACCAGACCCTGACACCTCAGCAGGGCACATCCTTGTTTAGCATATGCAGAGATGACGGTGTAGGAGGAGGCTGCTGGGCTGAGAAGTGGTGCAGAGCCTGTGTGAGTGATGTAAAGCAGAGCTCAGCTTCTGCAGCCTGGTGAGCCTCAGGTGGGGAGGGGTTGCTCTGACCGCACGAGGTCAGGTTGGTCCTGATGGAGATGTAGAGACAAAAAAGCCAAATTCACCTCAGAGGTGAAGAGAATAAAAAAAGAAGCAATGGACACAAGCTACAACTTAAAATGCTCCTACTGGGCATAAAGATGATAGTTCCCATCCTGAGGGTGATGTGAGCCTGGGACAGGGACCATGTGCGTGCTGGTGGAAGAGGCAGTCAGTGACAGTGACAGCCAGGGAGAGCTGACCTGGTTTAGGGGGCCAGAAGGAGGCTGTGGATAAAACCTGCCTGAGCACATGGCTGGTCTTGGCACAGGGAGAAATGAATGTTAACTGGCCATGAGTGTGGGAAAGGAAGTCCACCATTCTCTGCTGTCCTGGAGCTTTTCCTTGGGGAAAGCACCCAGGCAAGAGCAGGTGGCACTGGCAAAGGCTGCCGAGTGGCGTGAGGCTCAGGACCTCTCCAGCCCTATGGTCCCATGAATGTGGAGCTGTACTGCCTGTGATCAGAGGTGCACAGTGTGCCAAGGGCAAGCTGGTCCTGCCCCAACCATGAAGACAGTCTCAGAGCATCCAGGGGTGGCCTCACTGGTGATGATGAGGAGATTGTCTCTCTTGCAGGAGGAGTGCGGTGCTGGGCTGTGCTCAGACAGACCACCACAACCCATCCAGGCTGCAGCTCAGCCTTCTGCTCACAGATCTTCTGCTTGGGTGTCCATGCCTGTCCCAGTACAGAGGTAGCACCGCACTGTCCCACCACGGAGGTCCAGTGTCCCAGTTATGGAGAGGGCATCATCCCTTGGGACACATTTCCCACCCATGTAAAACCCAGGACATAAACCCCTCTCAGCTTTGGGGTGCTCCGCAGACCGAGCTCTCTGCAGCGACCCCCTGGATCATTTCCCTTCAGGCACCCACTGCTGGTGCGGTGTGTGCGGTGTGGGCAGCTCTCCCCCAGGCAGCCCAGCATCGCTCCCGCTGCCTCCATCCTGCCCAAGCAGCCCTATTTCCATGCCCACAAACATATTTAACCTCCCTGGGGGTGCTGGGTCTTCACCTGGTAATGTGTCTTAAGCCCTGTTTCTGCAGGCCCCCCCTGGCAGCCTGAAGCACGCCCTCCCACCAGGGTCCAGGTTTCTCCAAAGCCCTGAGCATGGTGGTCACCAGCTCCAGCTGCTGTGGGAGCAGGACTGGGGCACCCTCACAATTTCCAGAGCTGGATGCTGACTGCCTGACCTCCACCTGGAGCTGGCCAATAAACTCGGCTGGAGCGATGTGTCAGGGCCTCTGGGGTGCTCTTTGCCTGTGGTTGTCTGGTTTTATGGGCTGCATCTGCAGAGCCGGCATCCCTCGCGGAGCTGGAAGCAGTTGCTGACAGATGCTGGGCTCAGGCTGCCCCCGTGCTCCGGGCAGGCTGCGGCTCGGCCAGGTGCCGGCCGGCTGCAGAGCCTCAGTGGCCACAGTGTGGCTGCTCCCTTGCTGCCAGGACACAGGGAGGTGACGTCCTGTGTCAGGGCAGGACTTGTGCACAGTTTCCTGAGGGACATCTCTGACTACACAAGCCTCTGCACACTTCCTATGGTGGACAATGCTCCCAGCTCGCTGCTGAGGGTTCACCATCAGCCTGGGAGCTTTTGGAGGGGCTCTTGGCTTCCTGAGGGGTTGAAGGAGGCAGGAGGGGACACTGGCAGTCAAAAGACCCACAATGGTGGGGTGATGTTCCTGGAGCAGATGATGATCCCACAGATGATGACCCCATGACTGTGCCTTGCCCCCCTGAGCTTGGCAGGGACCAGGAGAAGGGGTGACCCTAACCTATGGGTCTCACATCCCCCATCCTGCACTGGGGAGTTGAGCAGGGCTTGGAGGACGCTTGAGAAAGGGCCAGAGCTTTTGGCAGCCCTTCTGTAGCCAGAACAATGGCTGACATCATGTTTTATTTAAGAGGGAGAAGGAAAAAAATTGCGACCAGAAGGACCGGGGCCCTGTAGCCCTGGGAGAGATGGAGTTTATTTTTCTTGCCTTCTGGTTCCTCTCGCGCTCCCCCCGGCCCTGGCTGTGGCACAGCACATTCCTTTGCTGTGATCTCCTCCCTCCCATGCAACAGCACATTCTTCCTGCTCTGGCTGCTCCCTTCTGCCGTGACTGCATCCGGGTCCTGCGCTGGCCACCCTGGCACAGACAGAATGGAGGGGACATTGGCTCCTCTCCTGGGTGCCTGTGCACATCCAGAGCCTGTCTCCAGCCCTGCTGGAGCCATAGCCTCTGTGGCCAGGCATGGTCCTGCTCCACCCTGCGTGCAGGTGTTGGTCCCTGTGCTGGCCTCTCCATCCCTGCAGAGATCAGTGTCCTCTGTGGATGGGTTGAGAGCACTGCCACCTGCTGTGGACCACGGTCCCTGTCCCTGTGGCAGGCACCCTGCTCTGTGGGGGACCCAGCAGCGTGGGACAGCCCCCAGGTGAGGATCCCCATGGGTGCCAGGAGGGCAGAACGGGGTGCTGGACACTGCTCACTGCCTCTCCATGCTGGGTGGAGCAAGACCAGCCCAGGGCTGGGGTCATCCCTTTGGATCCCAAGCAGGCAACAGCATGTGCCAAGTCATGCGAGCGGCGAGGAGATGAGCTAACACCTCATGGGATTGAGTTCACCAGGCTGTCAGCAGCTCCTGGGGCAGAGTGCATGGGCCACCCTGGGCAGGGCAGGTCACCCACCAGCGTCCAGCCAGGCTTGGGTCCCGCCGCAGACCATCCTGGGGGCATGCCCCCCTCCTGGCCAGTGCCACCGTGGGGTCAGGAGGGCCAGGCAGTGGGTGCTGGTGCCTTGGGCATCCAGAGCATCTGCCTTGTGCTCCTGCTGGCCTCCCCGGGACTTGCTGACAGCACACGGCCGTGTCCCTGTCCCCTCCCGACACACTGCTGGGAGCCCAGACAAGCCTCGCTGCTTCTCTATAGTGTTTTCTAAACACAGCCAGGCAAAATGAGATGCCTTGGGATGCCTTGTCCAAAGACATGGTCCTGTGCTCGCCCCAAAGCCCCGTTCCAGGACATGCCCCTGATCCCAACCCAACCAGTGATGTGCCTCTGCAGCCCACTGGGATGACCAAGAGGTGGGAAAATCCCTAACTCATGTTTTTTTTTTTTTTTTTTTTTTTTTTTTTTCATCCATACCAGCTCTGCCTTGCTCCTACTGATGCTGAGGGATGGACAGGAGAAAGCTGAGGGGTTTGGTGCAGGGATCTGGGGGACATCTCAGGGCTGAGGCCTCTGGGCTGGACCACAAGCAGCTGAATGGGGCCACACGTGTTCCATCTCCTGCCAGGCTGGGCTAACCCAGGGTTAACCAGAGGGATGGCTGGGAGCTGCCACATGCCAAGAATGTTTCCAGGCTGGGGAAGGGCTGGACATGAATCACCCGCTGCCTCCGCCAGACTCTGCGTGCAGCCAGGGCTCCGCACCGCCACGTCCTGCAGCCAGCCGGGGACACCCGCACAGGCTGGGGGACCCTCACTCCTGCAACACCACCTTCACCTGCCCAGGTGGCTCCATCCTGGTTCTGTGTTTCCTGGGGAGTCCCAGCTGGATCCAGGACCCAGTGCCCACCCCTGCTTTGGGCAGTGCTCGTGGGGAAGCCCACGTACGTATGTATTTTGTAGCCCTGTGTCAGGCCAGCTGCAGGACGCGCTCCTCCCATGTTGGCTCAGCTCTTTGCCTTTATACTCCTGAGTCTGCATTTTCAGGAGTTGTAAATCAGCCTCTGGAGATCTCCCACTTTCTCCAGTTGGTACCGTGGCCCCGTTCAACCCAGCCTCTGGCTCCTCCTCTTGTTGCCTGCCCCCACCACATCAGCATGGGGATGCTCTCCCTTCACCTCTGACCAACACCAGTCCCATCCTGGAGTGACTCCAGGGAATCCCAGCAGCTCAGAGATGGGCTCCTGGTGAGTGTCACGAGGGGGAACGTGGTCTGCTGGCCTGTGCTGTGGGTGGCTCTGCAGAGGGGTATAGCTGATCCCACTGCAGGCTTCAAAGATGACCATGGTCCCATACTTCCCCACACCCAAATAGTGCTGTAGCTTCAAGAATGCTGTCCTGTGCCTGCTGCCGTCCTCTTGGCAGTGTTGGGGGAGCCAGGCTCTCCCCACCACCTCTTCTCTGAGCCCTGCTCAGCTGCAGATGGAGCTTCTTCCCCCATGCCCTCTTGCCTTCCCAAGGCTGCAGGAGGGCAGGTGGAGCTTGTTCCGCAGTGGGCACCTGGTGCCAGCCCAGCTCTGGCAGGAGGGGACATTGACTTGCACCAGCTGCTGATCCTGGAATGGTTGGCTGCAACCACCAGATGGAGGATGCTGAGCTGCTTGGGTGAGCCTCCGGAGCCAGGGGATGATGTACATGCAGGTGAGGACCAGGGCTGGATAAAGAGTACAGATGCAGCATTCCTGGGGGGCTTGCCTGAGCCATAGCCCCCCACAAGGGTTTGTGCTATGGAGTCGCAGCACGCCAGAAGGTTTTGCATTAGGGGTGGAGAGTGCTGGCCAACATGGGCCTCTGTGAGCTGCTGCCCTTGAGAGCCTTCAGGGAGCTAATCTGTGGGATGATTCATGTTCCCTGTGGTTTGGAAGCAGTGCTGATGCAGGTTGGAAAATTTCACACTTGTGGCTTGTGTGCGATGCAGCCTTGGCTCTGCAGGTCCCTCATCCATGTGTTTTGCTCCTCAGGGAGAGGGGTCTCTCCTTCCCACGGATAGGTTGGGGTCTCCTGTTGCACCAACCACCACCCATTGGTTCACCAGCACCGGCCCAGAGCTGATGCCCCTGCTCCCCAAGCCCAGCTGTTCCCACGTGGCTCTCTGGTGTGGCTGCTGGTGCACGGAGAGCTGTGGACCTCCTGGACTTCCCCTGTAGGCTTCGTGGCAAGAGCAGGAGAGGATTTGCAGAAAGAATGAGGCTACCTTGGGCTTCTTGGAAAGCAGAAGTCCCCCACCACAGTCCCTGTGTCTTCTGGTGCACAGATGTCCCCAATCTGCCACAGTAGGAGCGCTGAGCCTGCCTGCCACGCAGCTGGGGGTGCACAGCTCTGAGCACCAGACCCGCCGCCTTCCCACGAGGCAGCGGCTGGATGAATGGAGCAGGATGAGCGTGGGAGGAAGGGCTGCTGCTGCCCAACCTCAAGGTCTGTCCTCGCCAACAGGCTGAACTGCTTAGGGCTAATTTCATGCTAACTCCTTTAATTCAGAACATCTCCATCGCCATTAGGAAGAACAGAGGCTCTTGCATTTGCTGCAGCTGTGCTGAGGCTCTCTGGAAACTCCCTCCTCATAGACAGCAGTGAGGAGTGGGTCCCCTCTGGGGACAAGGGGACACTTCCCAGCCCATGGCAGCCCATGGGGTGCTGCAGAGAGCAGAACCTCGCTGCATCGCCATGGCAGGCCTGTGCTCAGAGCACAGTGCACACAGAGCCACCAGCCCCGTGTGCTGCGCCTGGTGAGCTCACTGCTGGGCTGCTGGCGAGGGACTGCATCTCTTCCACAGTATTTTTCCCTTGCTTTCCTAACACTTTCCAAACAAGCTCATCTGAAAGTATTGACTCAAGGGTTTCGCGAAGCTGTGCCGAGCACAAAGACATGCGTCCAGAGACTGGTGCCTGAGGACTCGTCAGCTCAAGAAGTAAACAATGAACGAAGCAGACCTCTAAACATCTGGTGGGAAGCAGGAGCATGTTCCACGATCTGAGTGTCTGCAGGATAAATGGGGCTGTAGTGAGTAACAGCTCCTTTCTTGTCTGCATTGCTCAGTAAATGGGGCAAGCCTGATATTTACGGGCTTCAGTGATGCTGTGACTACAGTCTCTTGGCATTCCTCTTTCACTGGCTTCTAGGATAATAAAGACACATGTGTGAAAAACATGCTGCTGGGGCACAACATCCCGTGTCCAAATGGCAGCTGAGGCAGGGAGGGAGAAGCTCTGGGGACAAGCTGAGCTCTTGCCCACAGGCGTGATCGGGCAGGGCGCATTGTGATGGGGAGATGGAAGGGAACTGCGAGACTTGGAGAGCTCAGCCACTGGGAGAAGATAGAAACCAGGCAAAAAGTAGCCCTGTAAGCAGGTTGGCTTGCTTGCCTGGTGCTGTGGCTGGGGGAGACCCTCCTAGAGGAGGGTATTGTATGTGGTCAGACCAGGAACAAACACAGGAGGATGCAGCAAGCTTCTCAGTACTCAGCCCCATACCTAGGTCCTGCACCTTCCTTGTCTTCATGGGTCTCACTGATAAAATAAAAAAACAAAAAATAAAAAAATCAGGGCCTTGAGGGTCGTCTAGCCAAGGAGCAGGACTTGGAGTCTGGCATGGAAATACTTCAGCCCATGGGTCTGGTGAACCCTGCCTCAGAGTTAAGTGCATGAGTGGCCCCATTGATTTCACTTAGGGAGGAGTGTGCACTTAAGTGCTTTGCTGGATGAAGGCCTAGGAGATGGGAGGGCTGAACTCCAAGTGGAGCTGGGCAGGAAAAAGCTTTACGCACTTTGCAGCACTGGTTGGGATTTCCAGCCTGGTGCAGCCAGCAGGGCAGGCAGAGCGTGGAAACCCTGCCCCAGAGCCCTGCGTGGGGCAGGGGCCAGTGCCAGCATCTGGGGCAGTCCAGCCCCTGGTTCCCGGCAGGGCTGGGGGCTCTGTGGGGATGAGCTGACCTTCAGGAGGCACAAGTATGGGCAGGCAGGTCAGGCATTGCCCCATCCTGCACAATTTCTTGTTCCAGAAGCTCTAGCAAAAGTGGTGTACAAAGCTGGTGGTGGGTTAATTTTCCTCTGAAAAGCTGTAGATGAGAACAGCAGAGTGATGCAGAGGCTGCCTGCCTGTGGAAGAACAGGGACAGCCCTGCTGAGAGTATGACCCAGGAGAGCCAGGACACTGGGAAAGGCTCCAGTGAGAGGACTGATGGCCTTAGCACGCGGCTGTGCCTGGGTCTGCAGCTTGCTCTGTGAGTACCTGTCACTGTGCGGTGAGGAAGCTGTGGTGCCCTTGGCATTTGGCCACAGTGGTCATGTGTGGTCACCTGGTGATGCTCACCCATACCCAGCAGCAAAAATCACCAGGTAACCATGGTCTTGAGTTGGGCCTGGCGAGATGAACAGGCAGAAAGGAGGAGGAGGCACCACTGTCCTGGGGAAGGGATGATGTGGAATTGAGAAAAGTGAAATGGGAAAGCCTGGTGTTTGCTGAGGTGAGGCCAGGCCATCCTTAGGAGCTTTGGAGGCTACTAGAGCACTCCTGGGGGCTTCAGAGATATTCCTGAAGCAACACTCCTTGTTTATAGTCCTCGGCTGGGGAAGGGCAGGACATGCAGCTTGCCCACTTCTTGGGCTGTGGCCAGCAGCATCGCTGTGCTCAGCTGTGCACTTGCAGGGCAGGGGTGGCCAGGGTTGTCCCCACACCTGAGACCATGGAGAGCTCCTTCAGCAGAGGTCAGCAAGCTCCTGAGGCCACCTCAGGGGGGACGCTGCCCCTGGGGGCCTGGCTGACAGCTCCACCACCCCAACCGCCTGCGCTGGGGCTGCTGCTCCCTGGCCGCTGCGAGGGATGCTCGCGCATGCAGAGGGAGGGAACTGCTTCCTTGCAGCTGGGACTTGGCAGAGGTGCAATCTCACGCATGGTGATGATGCTCAGATATCATTTCTGGTGATTTATGGCAGGAGCACGCAAGAGCTGGTTTGGGAAGATCCTCATAAATAGCTCCGGCCTGACAGTGGGCCTGCTGGAAAATGGAAAATCAAGGGATCATCGCTTGCCACGGCTCTGAGCAGTGCTGGGCGGTTAACCCTGCAGTGACAGCCGAGAAGGGCACAAAGCTCCCCAAAATTTCCTGCTTGCAGGAGCCCTTTGGGCTCTCCCAGGGCCAGGCTACGGGTTCCCCCATTAACCATGGGGTTCACTGCAGTGCCAGGCAGCAGGATGTGGGCTGAGCTCCACCACGCTGGGCTCCGCTCGTTGTGTTGTGCTTGCCGTACTGCTCTGCTCATGTGCCTCCAAATCCACCCTCCCTTTCCATCCCTCCCCCACGTGGATTTTGCTGCATCACCATGGAGCAGTTTCTGTGTGGAGACTCTGCCACCTGTTAGCAGAAAGCTTTAAACCCACACCTTTTCTTCTAAAGCCAGGCCTTACACCTACCCCATTATGTCCTTCACAGCTTTCTGCTCCAAAGCTTGCCTCCTGCTCCCTCCCTCCTGCCTCTGGGGAGGTCTCATCCTTTGCAGGACTCAAAGGTCCTTGGGAGCTCCTCCCAGCCCCTGCACACTTGCAGCAGGGCCACCTGCCCTGCTTGGTCCCATCCCAGCACACCCCACCAGCACCCAGCTGGGTGTTCAGGGCCGTCACACAGGCACGGGGCTGTCACCCACCTCCCACTTGGGGGGGGGGGGGGGGGGACACTCTGCAGGGATGGCTCCGTGGCTAATGCAGGGCCCCTGCATGGCAATGGGCTGCTCCCAGGCATGTCCCCTCCAGCCAGGGCTGGGAAGAGGAGGCATGTGGAGGGGACACACGGCAGGTCTCAATGATAAAGGGTACGCAAATGCCCAGGCAGTGGGTCTGGGCTTAACAGAGGAACAGGACACCAGGAATCCATTAGCAGAGGTTATTTAACTATCTCCACAGGGCTCTGTCACTAGCCATTAAATGCAGAGAAGCACATGTAATGAGGACTTAACACCATCATCTCAGCAATGGGGCTGGCACCACTCAGCACAGTTGGAGCCACACGAGGACAGGGGTGTGCATGGGGAGTCCCCTGGGACCCGGGGTCCTGTCTTGTCTTGTCCAATCCCCCTGATGAGCACCTCCACTGCCACATAGCCCAGGGGGACATCAGGTTTGGATGTGCTCCCCAGCCATGGTCACCATGGTTCCTCCCCTCCGGCATCACCCAGAGACCAGGGAGACACTGATGAGCTGTGGGTCTCCATCCTCAAAAAGGGAGGACTCCCCCCTTCTTTCCCTATTGCCACCCCAGCAAGTGAAGCACCTCTGCTGGGTGTGTGGAGGCTGCTGCAGCCAGGAAAGACAGCTGGCTCCAGCGCCTTGACACGTACAGTGCCATTTCACAATGCCTCACGCTCAGCAGGGCGGCTGGAGCCAGAGCCAGGGCAGCACAGCAGCACTCCAGGCCCTTGCAGCACTGGTGCATCCTCACCAGATCCCTGCAGCCGCCATCCTGCGGTCCCCTGGGGTGCTGGGGCACGATGCGGAATGCTCAGGAGAAGGCATGGGGGCTTGGAGGCACCTCACTGGTGAGAACAGTTCTATTGTGGTGGCAGGCTGAGGTGAGGGGGCACCGGGATGGTTTGTGGCTGCCTGAGCCCACCAAAGGGATGCTCAGCCCGGTGCCAGTATTGGTGTATAAATAAAAGCTCCCATTCAGCTCCCCAGCACCATGCACCTCCAGCAGCAAGCTTCCCAGGATGACTTGCCTGCCTCTGCCAGCCCCTCTCCCCAACAAACCTGACCTGCTCCTGGTCACTCGCTGTAGCTACTTCACCCCCTTTTGCAGCAGAATTGTCCCATGAATCCTGCTTTGCTGGCTCAACCTATGGCAAGTATCTTTTGGAGGAAAACTGTTTCTAGGATTTTTGGAGGAAAACCGTTAGCCTGTTTAAGGGCTAAATTTTGCTTCTCTGCCTTCCTACAGCACACCCCATGCACTGTGAACACCATACTTCAGAGGGAGGTCTCCTCTCGTGGTGAGGGGTCACTACCCAGCCCCTTCCCTGGGGAGCTGGGGGCGCAGGCTGTCCCGGGGGATGGAGAAGGCAGACCATTCCCCGGGCTCTCTGTAGAGGGGCAGGGACATGCTCAGTAACAACTGCCTGCACTGGTTCTTAGAGAAGTCTTTAATCTAGCCACAGCTAACAAGTGTTAGAAGGAACAGGCTGGGAGGGGTTAGCATTGAGACCCACCGTGCCACCAGGACCGCTTCCAACATGCAATGTGTCCTTGGAGCCAGGACGCTGCAGAAGCTGGTGCCTGCTGACTGTCCTTTTCCTGGGGTGCGGCACAAAATGCAGGGCTGCCCAGCCCCTGAGGACCACAGACCTGCTGCTGCCAGCCCGCATCCCCCAGGTGTCACAGGGAGCCCTCTCTGTGTGTCCTTCCCCAATGCTTCCTGGGGGCTGCAGAGCCTGGGAACGATGTCTCCTACCACAGCGTGCCTTCTGCTGGCTGTCACCATGGTGTTTGCAAGGCTCTGCAGGTTTCAGCCATGGTGGTTTGTAACTAGATCATCTGTTCTTGAGCCTCTGTGGGTGAGGGCTGCAGTTTCAAGGCAGCTTTCCAGGAATTAAGCAACAGTGAATGGGATCCGGATGGGACGGCTCAGGTATCTGAAGGTATGTCAAGCCTCCACTCAACCATTTGACAGTGTTTTCCATGACCTCATTAGGCTGAGGATCATTAGCCTGGTCTCTACAGAAACTTGAACTCCTTGCAGGGAATTATGGTTCATTATTTGTCGCCAGCACAGTAGGTATGTCATGTCTAGCAAGTACAGCTTTTATGTGCGCCATTACATGACTGGGCGTTGTAGTCTCTAATAATACTATTTCTGGATTGCAGTAATGATAATTGAGAACTAGTGTGTCATTAATTATACAAATGAATTTATGCCAGTGCTGGATTGTGGCTCTAATTTCTGGAATTGCTATCCTCATTTGTTTTGTTTGACAGCTTCTAACTTTTGACATCTCATTATTTGATGCTTTATTCTACATCCACAGTGAACCCAGGCCAGAGCAATGCATGTCCCTGTGCATGCCTGTCCTGCTCAAGTCTCATCCTGCTTCCAAGAAAAGGCAGCCTGAGGTCTCTGGGTAAACTCCTGCCTGTAGCTGCTCCATGTGGCTGGGCTTAGCCTGCATTCAGTGACAATTTCTCATAGGTTATTTATTAAACCTGCAGCATTTTCCTATTGTAAGTCCCTCCCAGAGCTTTTCAGGACTCTGGTTCTGCTCTTCTGGCATTTTTTCTGGTATAATACAATCCCTGTGAACTCCAGTGCCTTCAGTATCTCAAATATTTGCAATATCTTCTTGAGAAATACTTTGGATGAACAGCATAGCCCCAGGGAGCCCTGGGAAGCACCTCCCCGATAAGGCACGAGAAGCGTACATGCAGGAAGGCTTGGGCTCCATCCAGGGGAACCGGTGAGGATCCAGATGAAACATCCCACAAGAAAACATCTCACAACTGCCACTTGCTCCAAACCCTCTCCCCTGCCAGCTGCAGGAGAGCATGCCATTTTCACACCAAATTTAATCGTAAAGGGCTGCTTCTCTTTCCATCTTGAACAGACCCATCCTGCAGTGCATCGCTCTCCAGCGTCTCCCACCTGCCAGCCGGTTCCTCTGCTGGACCTGCTGGAGTGCCAGCAGGACATTTTTAGCTGCCTGTCTGAAAGGACAGTGTTGTTTTCTAAAATTATTATTACGGGTTATTTCTTAGCTCCTACTGCCCTCTTCTCCTGAAGAACACCCTGAAGAGAGGACTTGTAGAGCCCAGCTGCACCCACGTGAAGGCCAGGGCAGCCCCACACAGCCCAGTGTTCCCCAAAGCAGCTCCAGTCCCCTTTCTTCACACCTGGGATGTGGTTGTGCTCCATGTGATTTTTTTTTTTCTTTTTTTTTTCTTTTTTTTCCAAAGAGCCTAGGGCAGTTCATTAGGGCAGTTCTTGACCAAGGGGTTTCCAGTCCCTACATATACCATCGCCTGATGGTGCCCACAATGAATCCAGATTTAGCTCTCTCCAAGGAGACCTCATTTGTTCCATTCCCCCCCCCCCCCCCCCTTTTATCTTTCCATTGTTCAGCCTTGAAAAGTGTCTCTGTCTCCTGCAAGCAGGGCAGCTCTGGCCAAGAACAGGGAGGTGCACTTAGGTTTGTGCTCTGTTGTCGTGGTAAAACATGGTCATGTTTTACAAATGCCTGGCCGTGCAGACCAGATGTGTTCTCTGGGCTGGCAAAATCAGGTTGTTTCTGTAAGCATAAGCCAGGATTCCCTATCCATCTCTCCCGGCTTTGGTTTTCTCTTCCTCATCAATTTCTGTTCTCAGAGAACCAGACATCCTCCAATGCTCCCCTTCATCTATCAACACCCTCCAACTTGCTGTGCATATCTCAAAAGCTTCATCCCCTCATGATGGCTCCTCTCTCCCTCCTGACACTGCTGTGGCTCTGTCCCAGCCTCTTTGCTCTTCCCCACCAAGCAGAGGCAGCCACACGGCTGTGCGTCTGTCTCAGCATGGTTACTGTGGCAGAGGGACCTTGTGCATGGACCATCCATCCTAGGAGGTCTACAGCATCAGGAGCATCTCTCTGGGAAGGGGCAGATGCATATGAGGATCTTCAGCCTCTTCTGGAAAGCCCATCTGGATACCAGCAGGATCTGGAGGGGTACGTCTGTGCTTTCACTCACAGATTAGCAAAATCTTGCAAAGTCCAGCTTGAAGATCAGTGTGAAGGTCACCCATGCTGGAGGCTTCTGTCCACTAGAGGAGTTACAGAGTCCAAATATCATGAGCACATCAGTCTTTCCGAGAAAGTTTAAGGCCATGGCTGAAGACAGTGGTGGAGCCAAACAAGGTGCTCAGAGCTCTGTTGGCTGTCTCCTTAGACGCAAGGTCACTTCAGGATCAGGGGCTCTTGGCAGGCAGCTCTAAATGCCATGATATTTGGTGACAACTCTGTGGGAATCCTGCAAAAGCAAGGCTGGGGAGACTAGTGGTTCTGTAACATTCTTGAGAGATATGGACCATGAACAAGAAATAACCATGCTAATCCTCAGCCAGTTGCATTTAGGTGGTTCAGGGCTTTGGTGGCTAGTGATCTTCTCAGATCAGGTGATCTCCTCCTCAGGTTGTCTTGTGTCCCCACGTCAGGTGGATGATCCAAAGGTAACCTCTGCACCCTTCTGTAGGCGATATATAACTCAGCCAGTTTTGCTGTGAAGTGTTTTCTGTTACTGTACTGACACGTACCTGGCCTTATCAGCACAGCCTTCATGGACTTGGGGCAGTATAACTCAAAATCCTTATTCTGAAACATCTGCATGCTGTCTCAGTGGGACACCCGGAGTCCAACAGTACTAAATTCTGGGCTAACCATATCAAGACCACCATAGTTTTGAAACAAGTTTGTGCAACATCTGTCCAGAATAGTTTGCGATTGCATTGAAATGCTCTCAGGAGCCCTACGGCTGAAGCTTAGGCAGGGATAAAGCGTGCATACCTGTGATGTAAGATGAAAGAAAAAGCACTTCTACGGAGGGGAGGTGTGTAATTGTGGAGACGTGAGCAGGATCTGGTTTTATTCCCATTGGACAGACTGAACACTGTCAAGTGCAATTTCTAATCACAGTCCTGCTCTGCTGTGTTGGAGTATGGCTGAAGGTGTTTTTCAAGTGTTTAGGAGCCTGTCCAAAGACAACAGTATCATCTGGATAACATCAGCCTCCAGGCTGGTTACTGCGAATGGGACGCTCTTTGAAAAGCCCTCAGTGCTGATGCAAGCCCATATGGTGCATGTTTAACCTGGGACACGTCCATCTGTGACACATGCCATGAGGTTCCTGTGGCTCTCACGCCCTGGCTTGACCACATTCAGCCTGTAAGTGCAGCACAGAAGTGCTGTTCCCTCTCCAACATCCCACAAATCTTCTGCCCCTGGCAGTGCTGAGATTGGTTGCAGAGGGCTCCTGTGGCAGCCCTCTAGGCACACCTGAGCCCCACCAGGTCTCCCAGGCTCTGTGGGAGCACCCCAGTTCTAGCCTGGGCTGGATCTTCTCTGTCCCCCTGCAACTCACCTGCAGCAGCCAGCACTGGTCCTGCCTGCACCAGCCCTGGTGGTGGTGTGCCAGCTGCTGCGGAGGGTGGCCTCCCTGCTGCAGGACATCCCTCCTGTACTAGGGGGCCCTGCTTGAGCAGGGGTTGGAGCAGATGGACTGAGAGGTCCCTGCCTCATCCGTCCTGTGATCCTGTGGTCCCCAGTCAGGCTGCATACAGCAGGGAATCTGCGCCCTGGGATGGGGTCAGCAGCCACCCCTCCATCCTCCAGAAACCAGTGGCTGGGTGGCACCAGCGTGGGGCACCATGACTCCTGCTGCCCCAAGCAAGGGTGCAGGGGGATCAGTGCCCTCAAGATGTGGGGCTTTATCTGGCTGCGAGTCAGAGCCACACAGCTGATTCTCACTGGGAAGAGTATCTGCTTCTCTCTAAACAACTTTAAAGGAGCTTTTTCCTCTGTCCCACTGACACTTCGAACGTCCTCACAGCTGGCACAACTGTGCCATGGTGCATTCTTGGGTTTCAGTTTTCATTTTGCTGCTTCTGTAGCTCTTCCAGAGGTGAAGAGGTTTGGAAAAGCTCTGAGTGGAAATGGAAAAGTGCAATGAATACAGAGCCTAGACACTCTTGAATTTTATGGCCATGAGCAGTGAAGGGGAGAAAAGAAAAGTGGGTGTACTTTCCTGGCCAGAAACTTCCAAGCAGCAAGTAACAAGAAAATGTTTGAGAAGATCAGGAAAACCACCACAGTGGTTTTCAAACTTATTTTCTGACTTGTTTTAGTGCACAGCCTGTCGCTGCAGACAGCTCAGACTCTGGGTCTAGCCAAGAGCGGAGGGGAACAGCTATACAATGCCTGGCACTCACCATGGAGGATCAGAGTTTTGCTTTCCAACCAAGTACGAGGGTTTGAAGCACAGCATGCCGAGGGAGGTATTGGGAAGGGCTTAGATCAAACACTCAGCTTTCCCTGTACTGCCTTGGGCTAGCTGGATATTGGCACAACTGCATCAGCCTGCTGGGATGCCAGCAATGCTTGGCAGCAGCACAACACGCTTCCAGCCAGGATTAACCTTGTGTCATCAGAATGTCAACCTGCATTTAGGTACCCAAAATAAATCACATCCCTGTAGAGAAGCCGGCCGAGAGACAGATCCTTGCAGACTTTCCTCATGTTTACATGTGTTCTGGTGTCTCTCCCGCCCCTGCGAGTGGCTGATTCATGGTTGCAGAGGGGAGGACAAGCCCTGGAGGCGCACACATGGGCAGCAAATGCTGCAGCTGCGCAATGGATGGTCCAGCTCCTGTGGAAAGAGATTTCAAGACAGGGGTGCCAGCCCTGCCATCGCAATGAAAAGGTAGAAAGAGGGTGCTCCGGAACGTCTGCCCTCTTTGCTGTAGCCATGCTTTTCCACCCCTTCAGCTCCCTCTGCCCACAATGGGGTCTCAGTGTATCCAAACCAAGGGCGTGCAGCAGCGGCCGGCAGAGGAGCCGGGTTTGAGGATGAGGCAGATGCCATGGAGAATGGTAGATGCCGGGCTATCCTTGTGCTGGTAGCTCTGCAGCCTCCAATCAGTTGTTTGGGGACAGTGTGAAACAAGCTGATTCTGATTTGGGAGAAATCAAAGTCTGACAGCATTTCTTTGGGGGTCTGAACTCTCCTCAGCTTCTTCGTTTAATTTAATACCTTAATAAAAATTAATTCAATTTATGAGCAAAGAGCTTATATTGAACTGATTAGGTGTTGTATCTTTTAACAAACAAACAAATTCAGGAAAGCAAGTCAGTACTTTTCCCTTTTGACGCTCACGCAGGCTCTGCCTGTTGCAGACCCTGTCCCCACCACAGCGCCCTGCAGTGCCACCCACGCAATGGTGCTGCTGCCTCCACCATGTCCCTTCTGCTCCGGGCCACCCAGAGCTGGCTCACATGGGTAGCAGAGGTAGAAACAAAGTGTAAAGTGGTGCCACCTCCACCAGTGCCCACCACAGCCTCTCCATGGTGGTACCCAGGTGCCGCTCCCATGGTTGGTGACCCATGGCTCCGTCTTGGTGAGCTGCCTCCCTCCATTGCACACAGGGGTGGTGTCTTTGCTCATTTCTCTTCCAGGACATGGTGCTGAGAGCTACATTTTTTTTTTTTTTTTTTTTTCCCTTTCAGCA
>NC_048911.1:878580-985924 GCF_011077185.1 Oxyura jamaicensis
GGGGGGGGTCTGAGGCATCAGGAGGTCTGGGGGAGCGAACACTACTTCCTCTTGCCACTTTTCATCTTGCTTTCAATCAGGTGCAGCCCCTGCTTCTTGATATCCTCCCGGGTGAGAACCAGGCCGTGGTCTTTGTCAGCAAAATCAAAGGGATCTGTGGGAGAGAGCAGGAACAAATGGGCTTAGAGGGGCTGGAAGGCCACCTCCACCATACCTGTGTCCCCAGGGAGAGCCTCCACATCTCGGAGGGTTGGTGGCATCTCCAGCACAGGCACTGTCAACTAGATTTTCCATCCTCAGCATCCACTGGCAACCCAGTGGTTCATCTCTGACTCTGCTGGGCCTTCCTGTAAAGGTCTAGAGCCACGAGATGGGGGCCACAGTTCCCTCTTTGTGAATAAAGAGGTGGTGAACTGCTGAGCACTCAATCTCCTCTAAGAGCATCAAACAGGAGGAAGCCACAGACAGAGACAAGCACTGGTCCTTCTTCCCTGCCAGGTGATTTAGGAGACCCTCATTTGGCTGATGAGGGCCCACAGCACCTCTTGACGTGGTTCAACACTCACCACCCCACCAGCTGCCTTTGTTCTCCCCCATACCCACCAAAAATGACCACCCATGCTCAAAGCCTTGGAGACAGCCAAAGTCAGCCCCAAGGCCTGGGGACAGCGCATGTGTTGTGATCAGCTCGTGGGCTGGGGTCTGCTGGGACAGTGGGAGGCAAAACAGGACACTCAGAAGTCCCATGGGATGGGGCAGGTCTTGTCCCTGTGTTCTCCTACCTTGGACTGCAGAGCCTATGTCCTCCAAAGAAATCTTCAGGTTCTGTGGCTCTCTCGCGGTTGTTTTCTCCAGAAAATTCCTGACCTTCACAAAAGTCTGCAAAATACATTCTGGGGTAATTGCTGAAGGGGCGGCAGGTGTTGCAACCTGAGGGGTGTCCCACCTCGACATCCCCCTGGGAAAGGGGGCACCCTGGAGCATCCAGCACTACCCCGGCCCTGCCCCAGGGCCACCTCCAGCAGGGAGGACACCTTGGGACAGACCACCCAGAAGAACCACATACAGGGCCCCAGGGACCAGAGCAGGGACATGGCCCCTGCACACCTCGTTGTCCTCATCAGGGCTGTAGCTGTGGGCAGGCAGGGAGGCCACCCTCTGCACCAGGTGCTGCAGCTTCTGCTCGCAGTACTGCAGCTTCTCATCCACCCCCTTCAGCTCGACGGAGACATCCTGGGGCCAGAGGGAAGAAGAACATTGATGGGGATTACGAGTTGCTTGGGGTGATGGTGGCAGCACCAAGTGTCATCGAAATACCCTGTAGCACTGCCATGGGTCCTGCACTGGGGAGGGGACGTGGCAGAGACAGGCAGGACCTGCTCCTGGTGGCAGCTGGGTCCCCAGCTCCTTGCTACACCCTGTACCTGCTCGGGCACGTCGATGCCGTACAGGCGGATGAAGAGGTTGTCGATGCCGTTCTCAAACAGGAGCAGGAGCTCCTGGTTCCTCAGGGACTGGGCTTGTGCCTGCTCCAACCGGGCCTCCTCTTGCTGCAGGCTCGTCCTCAGCTCTGCCTCCAGCCTCCTGCAGCTGACCAGACCCACACACGTCTGTATGGGTGCTCCCATGCAGAGAGACCCCGGAAATGTTGCAAAAGCTGCCCAGGTGGGCCTGCTCTGTGGAGTGGACACTGCCTGCACTGCAGCTCAGGCCTGGCAGGGAGGACATGCC
The DNA here is from genome assembly GCF_011077185.1 of Oxyura jamaicensis. Lineage (NCBI taxonomy): Eukaryota > Metazoa > Chordata > Aves > Anseriformes > Anatidae > Oxyura > Oxyura jamaicensis. The sequence continues at coordinate 880,312 of NC_048911.1, forward strand.
CTCCATGTGCCCTGGTGTGGCTGGGGCAGGCTGGGTCTGAGAGGGACCTCCACCGCATGGCCTCAGCTTCTGCTATCACCATGGCTCTGGACAGGAGGACCTCACACATCCCTCCTTGCCCCATGTCCCTGCTGTCCCAGGGGGGCTTTGGGTGCTCTGCCGGAACCAAACTGGGGAGCACCCTGCTGAACGCAGGCCCTGGTACAGGAGGGGTGGGCAGCTGAGGGGGACAGAGGCAGGGTGGCCTGTTGGGACACAGATGTCCCAGTGCAGGCATGTCAGGAGGGCATGGCCCTGCTCCCCAGGGATGGGCTGGATCCTGATCTGGGCCCCCTGGAGGCCCTCTGCAGCCCAAGACCAGCAGCACCTGATGGCACTTGGGGACTGGCGAAACTTCAGCTCTGCCTGCTTCAGCTCCAAGTCCCTCAGCGTGTCCTTCAGTGCCTGCTTCTTCTCCTCACACGCCCTGATGTGCTGCTTCAGCTCCGCCGTGGACTTCTGCTGCGCCAGCAGCCTGCCCGTGATGTCCTGCCCAGGGAACAGCACAAGGACTCAGCCCGCAGGGCCGGCACCACGGAGCAAGAGGGGCTTTAGGGGGCTCGGGAGAGCCGAGCAGTCTCAGCCCCCCACAGCCGGGTGTTCCCCGGGTGGGATTTCCCTCACCCAGAGGCGGGAGCACTGCACCGCAGCCTTGGCCTTCTCCACCTCAGACGTCACCCGGGCCTCGTGCTCGATCTGGGACTTGGTGGCCTCCAGCTTGGTGCCTGGGCAGAAGGAAGGGGCAGGGGAGGAAGGAGGCTGCCTCCTCCTCCTCGGGTTCCCCAGCCCCTGCGCCCCTCCAGGCACTCACCCAGCAGTGGGTCCTGTGGCAGCAGGGATGGGAAGTCCATGGCCAGGTCGTACCTGGCTTGCTGCAAGGATGCTTGTCATGACCCACCGATCTGCTGGCACCTGGGGAGGGTGGCCCTGCGGCACACCCACCCTGGGGGGTCTCAACACTGGCCCCTGCCCCAGCTCACCATTCTCAAGTGCTTTTCAATTGCGTCCTTGAGCCAGAGTCGGTCGATTTGCACCTTTTGGGCAGCCAGGGAGCGGTGCCTGAGCTCTCTCTCCGTGAAGAACTTGTTTTCCAGCTTGGCCAGCTCCTCCTGGAGCACATTAGAGTCAGAGAGAAGGGAGGAATGGCTGTCAAAGCTGTGAAGGACCTTTGTGGGCCAGCTGGTATCCATGGATGGCCAAAATTGACCTCCTGGGCTACACAGGAAACAAGGACAGAGGGCATGGAGGGCTGGAGGCTGGAGCAGGCTGGCTTCAATGTCACCAGTGCTCCAAACAGGTTGTCCCCAGCCCTAGGGCCACAGAGAGCAGGATGCTGGAGGAGCTATGGAAGTATCTGCTTGTTGTGGGCAGGTCCAGCCCAGTACTTCTGCAATTTATTGCAGGAAGGTGCACCAGCCTGGGCATGTGGGGCTGTTTTTGTTGGACCTCTGTATGCTTTGAGGCATGGAAGAGGTCCCCCAGCTGCTCACCTTGGTTATGTCATTGGCTTTGAGGGCATCCAAAGCCATGAGCTCCATGTCCTCCAGCTCGCCATGATACACTCCGGCCATCCCGTGCAGGAGATCCAGATGCAGAGGCAGATAGACCAGCTCCTGGGACACAAAGAGCCACCCCTTACCACCTCTCTGGGTCCCAGGTCAAGCCAACCTCAGCAGATGGCCAGAGGCAGAGCCCAGCTATGGGGCACATCCACCACAGTGCTGCATGCTGGGACAGCAAGGGGCAGCCCACCTTCTTGAGGACATCCCGCACCGCCAGGTACAGCAGGGCCACCTTCTGCCCGGTGTGGACTTTCATGAGCATCTTCTCAATGCTGTTCTCCAGCTGGCGAATAACCTGTGGGGCGGGACACGGGGTGGCACAGTGTGCCAGGCCCGGGGAGCTTGGGATGGGGAAGGGATGGCATGTACCTGCAGCTGCTCCTGGAGCTGCTTGTCATCGATTTTGACATCCAGCAGCTGCTGCAGCCGCTGCTGCAGCTCATCCTGGGTCCGGCCACGCCGCTTCACCTCGTAGAGCAGCGCGTTGCAAGTGTTCACCCGCTCAAAGATGCTGCTCTGGAGCTTCTCCCGGGCACCCTGGGCAGGCACGTGGGGAGGGGATGGGGACCTGCCTGGGAAGCTCATTCCAGAGCAGAGATGGGGACTCGGGAACACTGGGACATGGCCACTGCCAAGGCAGGGCTGAGGGTGGGAGACCTTTGCCCTGGGAGGTGGGGCAGGGCAGAGGTGGGTGCTGGTATCCACCCACTGCAGCTGCAGATCATTTCTGATGGGATGTGACCTGTGAACACCCCAGGTCTTGCAGCCACCACCGGGGGGCTGATGGCCCAAGGGCTCCTACAAGTGTCCCTTCCCAACCGCTGCCAGCAGCTGGTGCCAGCTAGACCCTGCCCGTTACCTCCACCGTCTTGCCAGCCAAAACAATGTTCAAGTTCTTTTGTGCTCTGCAAGCCTCGGAGATGATGAGCTGGTCATGCTACAGGCAGGAGAGGGCAGAGAGAACATCAGCGCCAGGCTGGGGACTGTCACATCCTGTCATTGCCCCATGGGGCTGGTACCTGCACCTGAAGAGACCCAGCAGAGGAGCAGAGGTACAGCCAAGGGGACCTGCAGGTACCTTCTGGGCAATGCCCAGGGCATGGACGTCCTCCTGCACCATCCCACGCAGCCGGGGGAGCCGATCTCTGTTCTGGCTGAGCTTTTCCTCAGACGACTGTGTGAAAAACTTCTTCCCTTGCTCTAGAGGACGTTAGAGTGCTCTTGGTGCCATGCAGGATGATGTCCTGTCCCCAGGCTCTGGCACAGGGCATCCCATCCTCACCCACTGCTGCTGCCCACTTTCACACAAATAAATCCCCTCCTCTGCCCCAGAGACTCGGGCGTTGGGAAAAGCCAGGCAGGGACAAGGTACATTGGGCCAAATCCTGCCTCTCCAGTGCCTGGGCAGTCACACGCTTGGCTGGTCCCACTGAGCAGGGAGGGAGCAGCCCCGCTGGGGACCCAATGGCCCCCTTCTGCAGGGGGTCACATTGTTCAGGGGACCAGGCAGCCACTGCAGGCTCCATCCCGGTGGGGCTGCCACCCATTTGCTTTGGGTGCCACGCTGGAGACCAACAACCCAGCACACCCTGCTTCCCTGCTGCAGCCACATCCCTGCGCCCTGAGGCCCCCCCACCCTGGGTTGTGCCTACGAGGCCGAAGGAGCAGCACCTTGTAAGGTGATGATGTTGCGCAGCTCCTGCATCTGCTGGCTGATGTCTGCCCTGCGGCTCTGCATGGTGCCAGCAGTCCTGCCTCAAGCTTCGGCGTGCACACAGCAGCTGCTGCAGCTCCTCTGTCCGGTGGTGCCACCACCAGTCTGTGACCTCGGATGGAACCGGCACCATGGCTCCTCCAGGCACCGCACGCCCACACTGGCTGCCCTGCACCTCCTGGCTGCAACCTGCCCCTAGGGCATGGCCATGGCCACCCACAGTCCCCTCTGCCCCGTTTCTGCAGGGGACAGAGCAAGCACTGCAGTTACTGAGCCCTCCAAAGGTCAGGCAGCCAGCTGGGACCCCGCTCAGTGTCCCATCGCCATGGCTACGGCAGTTTCAACCTCCACAGCCCTGCAACCACTCCAAGCCCCACCAGGAATCAGGTATGTACAGAAGGGGCACATTATTCAATAAGCTTCTCATAGCTGTATAAAGGTTGGCTCAGGACTCCTACCAGGATGGTTTAGGGCTGGCTGTTATATCAGGAAAGAGTAATTTCCTGTTAATTTATTGCATTCTGCTCCTCTCCTTCGTAGCCTCAGTTCTTATCACCCACTCGTGGAATCCAATGCCTATATGATCTTTCTTTTCGAAGTCTTTCTTCTGCCCAGACTTCAAGGGGGTACTGCCTGGCTGACCTTTCATGAACACCGCCTTTACATAAATGAAGTGGTGAAGCTTGCAAGTGGTGAAATACTTAACTGGAGTAATTCGGAGTCATCTAAACTCATGGGTTAGGGACCAATCACTGCCACCTAGTTTTTTGCAGATCTGCAGGAAACTGAACATCTCCTTCAACAGAAAGACCACAACTAAAAAGAATAGCAACATGCAGAAGACCAAAAAGTTTGTTTAACTCAAGTTTTGAGGAAAATTTCAGGGAAAAAACGTGTGCGTATGTACCCAAGCCCACTACCAGCACTCACCTCAAAGCTGCCAGCTTACTTCAAACACCAAGAGGAGACTATTACTACATACATACGTTCCTTTGAAATTTCAGTTAATTAGTCACAAAACTACTATGTTCCTTGTTGATATGGGCAAAAGTTGAAAGCAGAAAGAACGGCTATTAATACTGGTATTTATTTTGATGCTTACCATACATTCTTGCTGAACTACAAACATGTCAAGAAATGCACGCATGTTTATAAATAAAAACAAGCTCCCTCTACCATAGAAAAACTTTGTAAGGGAATTGACTTTCTTGCACCAAGCTCATAAATCAGCTTAGGTTAAACTTCTGTAACTCAAGCCATCCTATTGTGCTCTAGGTGTTGAACATATAGAACAAAGAAATTACAGAATTATGAAATCAAGTATTACCAGCACAATGTCATCTGAGGCTTTTGCTCAGTGTCTCCTTTGCAGAACTAACATGTCATTCATATGTCTAAGTGCCAGTGACAAGTTAAATATCAACATCATCCTCAGTGCTTCCTAACTCGTCTTTCAAGTGGCCGTCTCTTCATGCACAAGCTGCTAAGGACTTGTATACATGAGGAATTCTGCCTATCTATCCAAGCACCAGCTCTCCACATTTAAGCTGTGTCCACCTCACAAATACAGAAATTATGCCACTAAACCTTCCTAGGCAGCATTTAAACATGATGGAAGACTATCTTGGGGGCAATAGAAAACATTTAAAGATGAATACAGTGGTTCAAGAAATCTCAATTTCACGACCCTTCAGCAGAACTCAAGCTCCCTAGCAGGGATTCCTCCCAAAATATTACTAAAGAAATTGAACCCAGCCTTGCACAAGCTCACGTCAACAGGCTGCTGCAGAAATCAACTTCAGAGAGGAAACCTTTGACCAAGGATCTAGATACATGGGCTCCTCTGCACCTGGCATATCAAATCTTTCTCCAGTTGACTTTCTCTCTCCCCGCATGAATTCTAGAAAATTCACATCATGTTTTAGTGGTAAATCAGAAAAGGTCATGTGCAAAATACAACCCAGAAGTCTGTTTAATTGTCATTTAACAGGCATGGTCACATGCTCCAGAAGTAAACAGCACAGAATAAAGGTACCACATGCTCATCTGAAACAGATCTAGTAGCTGGCCACCCTGCAAATCCTGATTTGCTGCATACTGTCAGCACAGAAACAGGTATATAATACTAAAGGCTCCCCTTAAATTCCTGCTGGCTTGGCTTTCAGTCTCCCAAGAACATCCACTTGGCCTGGGGGTATTTTTAGTATCTCTTTCTCCAGTTTTCATCCTCTTTTCCCCTCTTATTTGAAATATGCAAGTTAAAAAGCATTTGTTCAACACATTTGAGACAAGTTTTAACAGAAACTTGAAGAACTATACACCGCGCCTCTGGCTGGAAATTCTGCGCATGTATTAGAAAGCAGCATAAAGAGACACGGGATAAAGGACAGCTGCAAGCATTGTTCTGCATCAAACTCAAATGACAAGGCACACATACACACAGGTACCACGGGGGAATTCCGGCCCAACAAAAGCCTGTCTAGTGCAATGGCCAGAGGCTACAGATTCAGTTCATTTCATTGCATGAATGAGAACAGCTCAGAAATGCAGGCCCACAAAAAAGCATATCCAGCCTATGAAAAGCATCACCACAGCCAGGGATACCTCCTATGCTATAACAAAAATAATTATTTTATTTATTTCTGTATCTATAATATATAAATAGATGATAATTCATTTTTATCAATGTAGCTAAATAGATTTTACGAATAAGTTATTTGGAGAATGTTTTTTCTAAGTTAGTGAGTGCTGTTATATCCAGTGAAGAAAATCTACAAGAATGGTCCTTTAAATTACTCTAATTATTAAGCAGCCAATTATGGAAGCCTAGGTCAGTTTTCATGCCGCCAAGAGATCGGTTTACACATGATCCACATTTTGCACTTGTTTGGAAGTGAAAATGCATCTCCCTTTTCCAAAGGTTCCTCCCCTCAGTGACATATGAAATCTTCCACTCATCACTGACAATTTAAGCAGAAATGATTGGTGACATATCAGTCAAACACTCCCCATCAGCAACCCTTAAAGTAAACCAAAGCCATAGTAACTTCCATATCAAGTCTTAACTCAATCCTCATTAGTGCAACTCTGACACAAAATGTTCCTACAGGCAAACCATTTATAAACCAAGCAAGTGTAAAATGATAAAAAAAACACACTGCATGGAAAAATCCCAAAGGATTAGTGTCAGAAAGTATTTGGCAGCAAGAGACTGGAAAAAACAAGAAGGCCTAACAGAAATGAGTGGCTACTGCCAGTCATTCCGTTGATCGCTGTTAAAGTAGTACTGTTCGCATTATTCAAGCTTTTCATCTCCTTCCTCCACATCCTTCAGACTGAGCACTTCCAACGTTCCTTTCCCTTTTGTCTCAGTTCGGATCAGCTCATCAATCTCTCTGAAGCAGCCTGGGTCAATAAGGCACACCTGAAATATTTCACATTTAATTAGTCAAACAATAATACTCAATTTTCATCAACAACTTTTCATGATCTAACATTCATTTTGATTTAAAGAAGGGTACTGTTTAGCTACTACAGGGACTTGGCAGAATTGCTAAGCAATTTTTAATAAGTGATCTTTCCAAAGAAGTTTTGCATTTCCAGCACATTCAGCATGCTGGACATGATGGTTTTGACAGTTAGGTTGCTAGATTCTAATTTGTTCTCAAAGATTCTTACCAATTGCAAATTTTCCTTTACCACAAACTGCTTTTTAAATAATTAATTAACTATTGTCAAAATGCAGGCCTGATCCACCAAATAATTATCAGTAAAATTCCGTACATACAGAGAAACTTAGGCATTTTATAGGAGAATCACTGCTAAGAGAAACTACACTGCGCTTTCCCTCAGCCCAAACCTGCAATCTCTGTACATTAAAGGCTACTTCCAAGCTTTCAGTAGGATTGTGTGACATTAAAGACTACAAACCATGCCTCTGATTTACCATCTGTAGAACCCTTGCAGCTTATCTAAACAACTTCCCTATACCAATTCTTGCTGTAGTGAAATCAAGCATGAAACCCAAGGTCTGCTTTATTGCTTACGATTTCTAACTGATCGTGGAAGTCTTCATTCTCAATAACTTTAATCAGTGGCTTGAGCTTCTCTTTGAGTTTCTTCCCCTCCTTTGCTGGAAGAATAAATCGTAACCTCATGTGAGCACGTTCAATTTGCATGGTCTCCTTTAACTGTCTGATCACTTCCAGTGCCTGCAGAGACATTGAAGAAAGCAAAAAGAGCATTTATTCACTTGCTTAAAAAGGCCGCACAGATCAAAACCTCAGTTTTTCTGCACTATCTTCAGACATTTCTCAGTACTGTTCACTGGCACTCTGCTGCAGGAAGAGATTGCAATCACACTAGTTTAGTAGACTAAAAAGAAAAGGCAGAGTTATGGCTGATGGTGGTCACTTCAAATACTGAAAAAACACGCCAGAAAGAACGTTAAATAGGAAAAGATGTTTAATGACACTCATACTACAGAACAGTAGAAACCCATATGGCTCATATGTACAGACTGATTTACTACCTCGCTTGAAAGAAATCATAAAACATTTATTTCTGTTCCAGGCATATCACTCATGCTGCTTTAATTAGTTTTTTATCTTTCTCCCCTCACGGAACAGTTAAAAGACAAACTACAGGAGCTGCAGAAGCTGCTTGTACCCAGCATTCAGCTGCCAGCCAGCCAACTAATCGTTCTGCCAGCTTTTGACCACAGGACTGTTTTCATTCCTATGCGAATGCTCATAGAGAAATTACACTTGATGACAACACTTCTGAGCACAAGCTGATTTTGATAGAATACTAACCTGTTGCTTTGTGCTCTTGTTTGGTTTGACGGAGTAGTGAATATCCTTCATGGCTCTCTCTATGAGGATTACTGTGTATGGCCTCTTTGTCTCAGGATTCACACATTTGTCAGCCACAATAGTTGCGATGTCTCTAAACATCTGCTCCAGCTGCGTCTGTCGTTCTTTGTCTGACACCTGCAACTCCCCTTTTGTTAAAATCTGCAGTTAAAAATAAAGAAATTGGTTAGTAAGTGTTGCAGATCTGGCTAAAAATTGAAAACCCCAGCATGATAATTTTAACAGTTGCTTGAATGATTTGGTTAGACATGAAATACGTTAAGAATGTATATCGTTGTAACAGACGACACTGGAAAAACGTCACAAAAAAAACCACAACCAACAAACGCCACAGAAGCATTAAAGTACAAAAAGAAAGGCACAGGTTTATTTAAACTGTCATCACCCATAGAAAGCCCACAATCTGTAACATGCCAAGGAGAAACTAGATTTGTTCTTAACATTTAATTGGGCTCTCCGAAATAAGTGACTATCCTTTTCTTTTCTCTGCATCCTTAATGACAAATCTTTGATGGTAAATTCTTCAAGACTCATCTGGGTCTGAAATATCAGAGCATAATGACTGCATGCTATGCAAGAGACTCAGATGAACATATAATATTTAAGACAACACCAGGGAGCTACCACCCCTCTCTACACGTTTTTTAACTAACAGTCATTTCAGCCACAGCAGCACTGGGAGCTCTCCATTAACCAACCAGCCTCCCACGTTTGCGCAACATTCCCGTTCCCCCCCCTGTAACAAGCCGTGTTGTGGTGCGCTGCGAGGCGCAGGACCTACCATCTTACAGATTTCCGTCTGGTCATCCGTCCCGAAGGCCCGCACGAGATCCTCCTTCCTCGCCACCTGCCCTTTGGACACGTTGACGAACACCGTGTGCGTCTGCAGCACCTCGTCCAGGTCCTTCTCCCTGCCGGCCGACAGCAGCGTGAGGGGGCGGCGGGGACGGGCCGAGGGCAGGGCCGAGCCCGCTGACAAGACCCGGGGCGGCCCGGGCGGCCCGGGGGATTCCCTCCCAACCGAGCCCCACGGAGCCCCCCCTCAGAGCCACCTCCCCACCCAGCCTCCCCCCCCCTCGCGCTGCCCCTTCACAGCCAGGCCCCCCCGGCTCCCCCAGCGGACTCACGCCCCGCTGCGCCAGCCCATGACTTTGTTGCGGTAGCAGGCGATCTCGAAGCGCTTCCCGCCGCGCCGCGCCCGCACCACGGCCACGTTGGTGAGACGGATCTGGTTGGTGGGGGTGAAGATGGACATGGCGGAACCGCCGCCGCCGCCGCGCTGCGCCGCACGGCTCCGCGGGAGGGGCGCCGAGGGCCGGGGCCGGCCCGCTCCGCACGCCCGTTGGGCGCCGCGCCGCTGTCCCCGCCCGGCGGTGGGACGGCGAATGGCGTCCGGGGGGAAACGGAAGGGGAGGGGGCGAGGGGCCGGGGCCGCGTGGGGACAGCGGGCGGAGAGCGGAGGTACGGGGGGGCACGGCGGGGTAATTAGTGGTGGGCTTCGGTGGGGGCAATTAGCGCGCGGGGGTAATTGGCGTGTGTGGGGGCTTCGGGGGGTAATTGGTGTGTGTGGGGCTTCAGGGGGGTGATTGTTGGGGTAATTAGCGTGGAGGGGTTTCAGGAAGGTAATTAACGTGTGTGGGGGGCTTCAGCGGGGTAATTATTGGGGTGTTGGAGGCCTTCCCTGCCTGCAGCGCCCAGATGTCGGTGGTGTTGGGCAGGGCCGGCCGGGAGCGGGGTCCCCTCACTCCTTGTCGCTCAGGGGCTGGGTGCCGCCGGGCAGGCGGAAGGAGGGCGTTAATCTCGTGCCACGAGCAGCAGCCCGGCGAGAGCTAAGATAAAGCTTCCAGCTTCTTCAAGCTCTCTGTGTCCCTGCTCCTGTTTGATGCCTGCCAAAGCAGGGTGCAAGAGGCCCTCAGGCAGTGGTCGGTGCTTCTCAGGCAGTTACGTGTTGCAGATGGGCTTTGTTTAAGCTCTTGAGTGTTTGGTACCTGATAAGTAATCACCGGGGCCACACGAGCAGCGCCCCTACAGCATGGTGCACTTGGAGTTTTGAAGTCAGCTCAGAGCAATTTTCACTGTTCTGAATGAAACCTCACCCACGGGATACAGCCCCGGGAAACTGCTTGTGATTGAATCCAGATTTCAGTCTGGCCTTGATGCTCTGTACCCAACCTGTCGTCGTAATCAGTGTAGCACCTTGCGTGTGCGAGCCAGGGCTCTGTTCTGCAGTTAGCTCTGGGGAACGATTTCCCCCTTGACATGGGATTTTACAGCTCCAGAGATCTGCATGTGTTGGGTCTGTGGAAAGCTGAGGCCTGTGAGGTACACTTGATGTTTAACAAGGACGTTTTACTTTACTTTCAGGCATTACTTTCAGGCAGCGGTGCTAGGAAAGTATTTTCTGCCTTTCCTTGGGACAGAAACTGCCCTAGGTAAGAGAAACCTGGCATTGCAGTGTGATGGTCTAAAATGCTAGCTTGGGTAGGCAGGTGAAACTGTGTACGCGCTGCTGAGAAGGTGAAGGTCACTGATTCAGCCGTAGTGTTGTGTCTTCAGCCATAAGCTGTTTTCTGCAGAGCCTGAGAATAGCTGATGGCATGAGTCTGTGGGTGTGGTGAGACTTTTTTGTGTGTTTATTCTAAATTCATACTGAAGGAATCTGCCTTTGCTAAATCTGTGATTTATTCTAGTTTTAGATGTCTCAATGGATATGTGGAACTTTTCCTACACTTGCCTGGCATCCTTATGGCTGCACAGATTTTACATCTATTCTGTTATTGCTTTTGGGATCAGTCTCTGGATCGTTGTCCAGCTCTTCACCACCAAAAAGAAGGTAACTGGAGACTTGAGCACATTTGTCTGAGGAAAAACCCAAAACTTGTGTGTGGGAAGGAATAGGTGCCAGGTGAAGGTACCTGCTGGTGCAGTGAGATGTGGCACTTTGCTGTGGGCCCATCTTGGTGGTTGTAAATCCCAAGTGTGGTTTAGTTTAACTGACAGTTACTGTTCTCAGTCTGCTGTGGGTGTGGGTGTAGCGGACAGTGCTGCTCTGAGGTTAGAGCAGATTTTGTATGAAAACTTTTCGTTCTGCTATGGAGAACTGTTAGCCCGGACAGCTCTGTCACTTCAAGTAAGTCACTCTGCTTGTGTCCAGTGTTTCAGGTTAGCCTTTCAGGTGACCTTGATGAAAAGATTGAACTGGTTTTAGGATGGGAGTGGGATTAGCTCATTCAGGAAGCTAAAACCTTACCACACACGAGTGAAGTTCTGCAACATAGGGTGGAAGAATCACTTCTCAGGTTCTGCTGAATCCTGCTGTCTCCCTAATGTGTGAGATAGGTTTGCAGCATGGCCTAGTTCAGTGGAATAGTTACTAATGCATTTCTCTAGGAACGTGTGAGAAGCTAAAATGCTTTGACTTGCATTGGGATAGTGCTGCGAGGCTGGTTACTGGCTTTGTATTTTAAATGCTTTTGGGAAACAGACCTAAGGACACTTAAAGGGATTGAATGAGACAAAAGTTTTTTTTTTTTTTTTTTTTTTTTTTTTTTAATTTTCACAGGGTGAAAAATCCAATGGGAATCTGTCTTCTGGAGTAGCAGAAGAAAAACAAGCAAATGGATATGCTGCCCAGCAGGCGAAGGAGGTCTATGTTGCTGGCGTAAAGATTTTCTATGGGTCTCAGACTGGCACAGCAAAGGTATGTTACTGTTTTTTTCCATATGCCTGAAGCTGATAGAAATATTTCCGAGATTCAAGTATGTTGCTTGTCTTAGGAACGCTGTGCCATGTAAAAATCTGGAAGTTTATTGGAAAGTTTATTAGCTCACTAGAAATCAGTGCACAACATGACAGATAAGTGAAAATTATGTTTAAAACAAACAAAAAACAACACAAAGCCAAACCAAAACAAAAAAAGCCAAGTCTATTCACTTAAAGTAGGGCAAGTGGTAGAGACTTTATTATGAGGCTTTAAAATTGTGATTTAAAATTTTAAATTATGAGGCTTTAAACTTGCTGTTACAATATACTCTTAGTTTGCTAGCAGGTATTCTAGAGAAAAGTGCTGCTTTAGGTACTCTGTCAAAAAGAATGAATTTCTATGTATGTAAATCATTAGCTATTAGCACTTGTAAGTCTTCATTGCTCCTTCACTTTTTAAATCTGAGGAATTACAGGTGCAGTGTGTAATTATCAAGTGTCATTGTTCTTTCTGTGCTGGGAGATGTCTTGTGATTGGACACAGCAGAGCTTGTTTCACACTGTAGTTGGGTTGAAGTCATTCATAATTTTCTACATTTCTCTTCTCAGAGATTTGCGAAAGGTCTGGCTGAAGCAGTTGTTTCCCTTAATTTGCCTGTGGAAGTCATTAGCATGGGAGATTATGATCCAGATGACTGTCTAGCAGAGGAGGTATGTAATAAATACAAACTCTTCCTGGTATTGTCAAGGATCTTTTCCTTTTGTATTTCTCTCCTGTTATCCTGGAAATCCCCAAAGCTGTATGTTTGCAAATTGCTTCTCAAACATACGTGAGCATAGCCCTTCAGCCCTCAGCAGTAATCTTGAAAGTTAAGAGCATCATTTACAATATGTTGATACTGATGCTGATTTTATATGAGCTGGTTCTGTAACTCAGGAGTGAGTTACATGAGAGTATCTGTACCTGGTCCCCCTGTTCTCTCTGAGAGGGTACACCTGGGGAAAGCAAAGAACAAATAGTGATACTTCTGCAGCCTTCGAAGACTTAAGAAAATTGCGGGGGGGCATACTTATATTGAATAATCCTTGATGGATTTTTTTCTTCTGGAAATATTAATAGTTCCTTCTTGCATCTGTGGGAGACGTTTATCACTGCAAGAGTATAAGAAGCTGTTCGTTGGGCTAGGGAAAGTGGATGTCAGTTTTACCATTGTCCCTGTTATGTAGGGGGAAAACAGCCTGATTTACCTTGGCTAGCTTAAGAAGGCTTTGCAAGGAGGATGGCTACTTGCTACCATTGGGTTTATTAATTGCAGTATTCTTAACGCACATAGTGTAAAAAAAAAAAAACAAACACAAAACAACTTTTAACTTCTTCAAGCTGTCTTGGTGTTGCAGCTCTTCCTCATGCTTCCAATTGTCTGTTACAGCTCTTCCTCATGTAAAGTGCTCTGATAATCGGTGTTTTTCCTGCCCCATTCTTATACACTAGACAACCAGCAGGAACATTTGTGTGTTCTTGGTAGCTACGTACACAGATGGACAGCCAACTGAGAGTGCCACATGGTTCTGCAAGTGGTTAGAAGAGACTGCAAATGACTTCCGCTTTGGCAAAACCTACCTGAAGGGCCTGAGATACGCTGTGTTTGGCTTGGGAAACTCAGTTTATGTTGATCATTATAACACAGTGAGTATCCCCATTACTTTTCCTCTGAATGGCTAAATTTTCCTAACTGCAACAAAACCACGTGACACTGGTAGGTTGTTAGGGTCGGGTGGACTTGTACTATCATTCTGAGAAGACACTGGCATATTACCTGGTGTGGACCTTAAGGTGTGAGAATTCAGCTCCTATTACAGCATTTGTGTGGACTTGGTAGGAGCTGGGTTTAGACCATAGGCAATGCAGCTTTGAAGCAAGTGTGCTGTCCTGTGAAATAGGAGAGAGACGAGTCCTGTAAGCATGGCATTAATCTGAGTGGGTTTGGTTGTGACTAATGAGAACACATTTACCAAATCCTTATTAATTTCTCAGCTTTGAAAGCTTTCTACCAGTGCATGAAGACACATTACCAGAAGCCTTTTCACTTGCTGCCTTTCAGTTTAGAGCACTTTTCTCAACTTTCCTGTATTTTGCTGGTTACTGTGGTTCTTTTATTTTTTAATGTTAAAACTCATCGGTATCTAAGCCTGATAATTAATCTCTGAAGTTGAAGAAAAAAGGGGTGACTTGCCACTGGATTGTTAGTTTTATGTAGCTGGGGGCCACCTGAAGTGTCATGTATCTTAACCAACAAGCACCTCACAAAGAAGCTAGTTCTCACACCTCACTTACTACATTGCCATGATAGCAGGGGTATTTACAGCTTGAGGGTGCTCGTCAGTGTTCAGACTGCCTCATGGCCATGCTCTGATTCAGCAGGTTAGAAGGAGTCTACAAAGTCCGTGTCTTGCTGTCCTGCAGCCTGTGTAGCTAGTTTTATTTCCAGGCTTGGTCCTTGCTTTCTTAATTGCCTGTTACTTTTAAATTTTAAGTTTCCTTTTAACTTCTATCCCATTCTATCCCATCCTAGGTTGGAAGAAATATTGACAGATGGCTGTGGATGCTCAGTGCCAGCCGAATCATGACTCGTGCTGAGGGGGACTGCAACGTGGCCCAGAGCAAGCATGGCAGCATTGAGGCTGACTTCGAAGCCTGGAAAACCAAGTTCCTCGGTTGTCTCCAGGCCCTCTGCAGAGGGGAAAGGAAGCCCTGCAGTGGGAAGTGCAAGAAAGGGAAGTGCAAATCCCAGGGGAAGCAGAGCAAGGAGAGCTCAGATCATAAACACGGGGCATCAGAGTACGAGAATGCTGAGGTAGAGCCAAAATCCACAGGTCCTTATTTCTGGTTCAGTGCTTGTTGGAGTGTTGTCTGACTCTTCTCCTTCATCCCACAGTCCAGAGAGGTGCTGTGTGGGGCTTGATACTTCTTTGTTATGGAGTAGAGGGATGAGTGACAAGTAGAATAAGTAATCCAAAAAGAAGGACCAAGGATTAGTGGTGGACTTAGACTGAACAGCCTCTATATGATGAGGGAGCCTTCTTCTTGAGTGGGAGGAGATGCATGTTGTGGCAGATCCTCCAAGGGAGCCAGTCTTTGCTTTGTCTCACACCCAGATTGAAGCCTTTAGATCACTGTGAGCAAGCATTGGGGTACTGTTATCTGAGCAAGTCTTGTACCTCCTTGACTTTATCTACCTGTAATCACTTCTAGCATATATGCTCAACAGTTCTGAATCTGTTTGGAGGCCTGTGGCTAGTGGTGTCCCCCAGGGGTCAGTACTGGGTCCAGTGGTGTTCAACTTATTCATCAATGACCTAGATGAAGGGACAGAGTGCACCCTCCAGAAATTTGCAGCCGATACAAAGCTTGTCGGAGTGGCTGACGCACCAGAGGCCTGCATGGCCATTCGGAGGGACCTGGAGAGGTGGGCAGAAAGGAATCTTCTGAGGTTCAACAAGGGCAAGTGTGGGGTCCTACACCTGGGGAGGAATAATCCCAAGCACCAGTACAGGCTGGGGGCTGACCTGCTGGAGAGCAGCTCTGCAGAAAGAGACCTTGGGGTTGTGGTAGACAAGTTAACCGTGAGCCAGCAGTGTGCCCTTGTGGCAAGTAGGGCAATAGACTCTAGCCTTCATCAAGAGGAGTGTGGACGGCAGGTCAAGATAGGTGATCATCCCCCTCTACTCAGCTCTGGTGAGGCCACATCTGGAGTATCGTGTGCAGTTCTGGGCTCCCCAGTACAAGAGGGACATAGAACAGCTAGAGTAGGTCCAGCGTAGAGCCATGAAGATGATTAAGGGACTGAAGTATCTGCCCTATGAGGAAAGACTAAGTTAGCTGGGCCTGTTTCTCCTAGAGAAGAGGAGATAGAGACTGATTAGATCCCCTCTCAATAAATACCTGAGGGGAAAATGTAAAGAGGATGGGGCCAAATTCTTCTCAGTGGTAGCTAGTGATAGGACAAGGGGTAGTGGGTATAAATTGAACCACAGGAGGTTGCATTGCCATACGAGGAAGAACTTCTTTATGGTTCATGTATGGTTCAGTACAGAGCACTGGAACAGGCTTCCCAGAGAGGTTCTGGAGTCTCCTTCTTTGGAGATATTGAAAACCTGCCTGGACGTGATCCTTTGTAATTTGTTCTAGGTGACCCTGTTTGAACAGAGGGGTTGGACTAGATGATCTCTGGAGGTCCCTCCCAGCCCCATTCTGTGATACTTGTTGATTTCAGGTTTTGAATACACAATCCTATATTGCTCTGCATGCAAGACCCAGAGCTGCTGTGGTACTTAATCCTTCCTGGTTGTCATTTATTATGGGTTGGAAATGATTGCTATGGCCATGTAGAATTCCTTAGGAAAACAGGAGCTCTTCTGTCTGACGTGGTTTGAGGATGCTGGTTGCTGCAGGAACAAGAGGAATACATCTTCATAGAGTCATTAGGGTTGGAAAAGAGCTCCAAGATCATCTGGTCCAACTATCACCCTACCACCATCACCCACTAAACCATGTCCCTAAGCACCACGTCCAGCCTTTCCTTAAATACCCCCAGGGATGGTGACTCTACCACCTCTCTGAGCAACCTGTCCCAATGCCTGACTGCTCTTTCTGAGAAGAAATGTCTCCTAATTTCCAACCTAAACCTCCCCTAGCCCCGTTTGAGGCCATTCCTTCTTGTCCTATCACTAGTTCTTTGTGAGAAGAGGCCAAGCCCCAGCTCCCCACGCTTTCCTTTCACTTTCAGGTAGTTGCAGAGGGCAATAAGGCCTCCCCTGAGCCTCCTCTTCTCCAAACTAAACAACCCCAGTTCTCTCAGCTGCTCCTCACAGGACTTGTGTTCCAGACCCTTCACCAGCTTGTAGCCCTTCTCTGGACATGCTCCAGGGCCTCGATGTCCTTGTAGTGAGGGGCCCAAAGCTGAACACAGCGCTAGAGGTGCAGCCTTACCAGAGCAGAGTACAGGGAGATGATCATCTCCCTGGTCCTGCTGGCTACACTAGTCCTGATACAAGCCAGGATGCTGTTGGCCTTCTTGGCCATCTGGGCACACTGCAGGCTCATGTTCAGGTGAGCATTGACCAACACCCCCAGATCCTTTTCCTCTGCACAGCTTTTGAGCCACTCTGTCCCAGGCCTGTAGCGCTGCATGGGGTTGTTGTGACCAAAGTGCAGGACCCAGCACATAGCCATGTTGAACCTCATCCCATTGGCCTCTGCCCATTGACTGAACCTGTCCTCTAAAGGGCCTTCCTACCCTCTGGCAGATCAACGCTTCCCCCCAGCTTGGTGTTGTCTGCAAACTTACTGGAGGTCCACTCAGTCCCCTCATCCAAATCACCAGTCAAGACATTAAAGAGGATGGGCCCCAACACTGACCCCTGGGGAACACCACTCATGACTGGTCACCAGCTGGATTTCGGTCTGTTCAACACCACTCTGGGCCTGGCCGTCCAGCCAGTTATTAAACCAGCACTGAGTGTACCTGTCCAAGCCATGGGCTGCCAGCTTCTCCAAAATACTGTGGGAGATCGTGTCAGGGTCTTTGTTGAAGTCTAGGTAGACTCTGTCAACAGCCTGCCTTCATTCACCAGGCAGGTTGCCTGGACATAGAAGGAGATGGGGTTGATCTTGTTACGTTGGCGTTGTTATGCTGTTCCTTGGCTACGTACAGAAAGGGAGACAATTTTTCTGTTCCATGAAAAGTTTGATGTGGAAAGCAGTTCTCTCCCGTTTGTTCAGGCCAGGGGTACTTGGAGGAGTTTAAGTTTCCAGACTGTCATAGCATGCAGCAGGAATTAGACCTCTCTGTATGACTTCTTAAATGATCGGGTGGGCAGATGACACAGGTAAACAGAGCACTGTGGATTTGGAGTCAGGCTATCTGGACTGGGTTTTAGATGGTCTGTGTACTACTGAACTGTTAGAAATAACCTTGGGGCTATTTTCAGGTTTTCTGTTTAACACAACAGATATGCACCTATTTTTTTCTCTGGTCTCTTACACAGGCAGAAGAATTGTTTGAAACCAGTAGTGAGGAGGAGGCTGATACTGAGGAAGTTGGAGGCATAAATTCTGTCATTGATGTTGAAGATCTTGGCAATGTCATGAGCCACATGAAGAAAGCCAAGGTACTGCTACTGCAGCAAGTATAGAACTGCCAGCTCTGTGTCATTGATTCAAATATTGTCTGTTGGGTTCAAACCTGTAGAGTCTAGTTAGAGTAAAACACAAACTATCTGAGAACCTGTCCCAAACCCAGAACATACTTGGAGGTACGTTGGGTTTAGGTATTTGCTGTCTGGGTTTGGCTTGTTCTTGAAGTGAATGTTGCAGTGGTAACGCACTGTCTTCATTTGGGAGAAGTTACTTTCACTGTGAACATCACAGATCTGAAAGTAGAACTCTGCCACTGTGATTTGTGGTCCAGTATCAAAACACAAATCCTGTTAAATCCGGCTGTGGGTGTGTCAGCTGAAATGCAGGCATGCCACGTGCTGGCACGTCATGGCAGGGAGCGGAGCGAGGTGGTAGCAGTGCAGGTGCAGTGGTAACAGACTGCTCTAACAGCTGATATCCGTCCCCACCTCAACAAACCTACTTCTGTCTGTAATTACACCTTTCTTACCTTGCACAGCTCTGTGGTATGGACTTCTCACAGCTTTCTTAAACCTTAGCAATTTCCTTAGCGCTCTGAGCCAAAGGTATGCAGCTGGGCTGTAGCAGGGCAAGCCTTGGGTTAGAGGAAGCTGAATCCTTTGGAGGTAAGGAAGCTCTGAGGGGAATAGAGGGATCTCTGATCCTTACCGTTTGGAGTGGGAAGAAGATTATCTGTTGCTTATGGTGAAGTCTGACTCTAGGAGAGTAGCCCTGCTAACGTGGGGGTTAGTCGGACTGTGTGAGAGCTACCATCCCTGACTTGCCTGCTGTAGTTCCCAAGAGAAGGACAGACAAACTGTTTTTCATTTGTTGCTGGGGAAAAGATCGATCTCTTTCACAGTAACTGTACTGTGAGGTGGCCCTTTTTTTCCTCTCCTGTCTGTGCTTGCCACTAGAGGTCACTGACAAGAAAGGAACTGCGGTTTCTGTAGCTGCATGCCATGTGAGATGGTTTGAGACCAGGGAAGGAAGGGGCCTGCCTGTGTGTGTGTGTGTGAGGGGCTTGTGTGTGGTACCTACAAGGGATTCACAGCCCAAGTGTGAATCTGTAGGTCAGGTTCTTGTGCCTCAGACCCAAACAGCCTCTCTGAGAGGACAGCTTCTGTCTGAGCACAGGTGCTCATCTGGAGCTGCAAGCTGCAGTCTTCTAATCTGCTGCACTGCTCTTGGAGGAGATGACAAACAGTTGTTCGTCCCTGACAGCTGAGTGCTGCCCTTTTGCTTCTGCAAATAATTAATCCTTAAAGTGCGAGTCACCTCCTTGTGGGACCATGGCAAGGATTGAAAACGCATTCTTGTGCACAAGTGTCCAGACTCCTTTTGGATGTGAGCTGTTGTCAGCTGATGAAACAAAGGCCAGCTTTTCTTTGGTGCTGACACCACTGCACTACTCTAGACTTGTCCTAGAATTTTGGATTTGTTTTGAAACCTTGAAAGGTGTAGTTCTCATTACTGGCCCCTTTATTCCCATTTTGTGTGGCTGATTGCCTAGCGGCTGCACTTCAGGTTGCTAGCTTCATGTTTCTGTAACCAGAGCAGGTAATGAAGAAAGGGCCTTCAGTGGTGACTTCAATGTTAATCCTCAACCCTCTTGAATAGGAGTGTTGTTTCCAGGGTGATGGCAGGATATTGCTGTGTAAATATCTCATGAACTGAGGGCTATCATTAGCTGGGAAAAAGAATGACTTTGTCTTGGTGGAGGATCTCCTGGGGAATGTGCACATTGACTTGCCAACAGGTTTATGCAAACACTTGAATTGTAAAATGATCCCTTAGGTGCAGTTATTTACTGTAACGAAAATAAATGCTGAAGGCTTGATATGAAAGAGCAGGATGATCTGCATTTATGAAAGTAATTCATCATGATTGGGCTCTCTTGCTCCAAGGCTAGAAGATACAGTTGTTTAAATGCAATGCATCTTAGTTTCTTAAGTCATGTTCTCACTTTAGTGGCTATGAATTTGTGCAATGAGGATTTTTTTTTCAGATAAGTTGTGTCGTCCCCTTCAGTCACTTTTTCTTCCTCACAATGCTGGACTGTGTAAGATCAGTCTGACACTTTTGTTTTACACTGATGTAATCTGTTGTCTTGCGATACAGGCAAGTGCTTTGGATTTCTCTATCCGAACTACCCATGTACAAGCCAGTGTGTTTAAAGAAAATGTGGGCATTTCAGGGTTATATCACAAACACTTCATATGCAGAGTGTCTTGGGTTTGAAATATGCTTGGCAGTTTCCAGCATGTTTTTTGGGGATTTCAGTGTTGTACATTAACTCTTCCGCTTATGGGAGATAGAGTAGAAGGTTCTGCCTTGTGCAGTGCAGTTAGCTTCTTGAAGTGTTTTTTGATTGAGCTTTGATCTTTTGGAGGCATGTTGCCACTTACGACTAACTGCACATCTGTCTTATCTCCTAGTGATTCTCACAATTCATTGTTGGTTTGCTTTCTGTGGGATAGCAGAGTGAGGCTGTAGAGACAAGTATATCTAACGGATGTTTACTCAGATTTCTGCAGGTGATAGTAATTTAATTTTGCATCCATCTCCTGTTACTTGATGAGAATCTAGACTGGATTGCTTTACTGCTTGTTTTGTGTGCGTATGCTTACAGCTGTCTTTTTTGTATGCTTCGGCTTCCTTGTGTTTTACAAAGTGTAGCCTAAGGATCTGAGACAAGTACTGGATTTTTGCAATTGCTCGGATCAGGCAGATGGATCCAGGAGTACAAGGTGAATGCCTGAACCTATCTTCCTGGTACAGTTGTAGTTATTACACACTATCCCTGGGAAAAGAGAGATTTTTAAGGAGTTAGGAATGAAGGCATGTTGTTCAAGGTGACGATGTTTACCTTCTACATGTAATACGAGCCCAAAACTTGAAAGACTGGGGTATTAAAGGGATATCATTCAGATGATGATTGGTACAAAGGGAAATTCCACACTTTACTGAATCTTCTTCTGTCTCATGATGGCTATTTAATAGCTTCTGAAATCCAGCACTCTGAGTAATCCAATTTTTTGGACCTTGCTACCGCAAGAAATTGATGTGGATGATGCTTAGTAGGATTCTGAACAGAACTCTGACCTTTATATCAGTATGGATGGCATCTAAGCTTTTTAATGAAGTGCTCAGACATGAAAGTCCAGAAGTGTGTAATGCAGCCATGGCCCAGAGAGGGCTGGCAGATCAATCCATCACCGCTAGCTCTCTGGTTGCTTCTCTTGGTGGCTGATGATTCAGGGCTGTGATCCTGGGCTGCATGGATAGCTAGGTTTAGTTCTAGATTTTCTTTCCATCTATTTATTCTGGTTTGTTGTTTTTTTAGGCTGAGAGTCTGGGCCTGTTCTCCAAAGTGCTATTATGCAGCAGCAGAAGGCAATAGCTCTTCTTAATGGGTTTTGTAACTAGTAGACTTTAAGTTGTACAATTGCAGTACACTTACCCGTCCTCCAAAGTCATTGACACCCCCTTGAAATATATTTATCAGATAAAATGTGAAATCTAATGGGTATGTTTGTGGCCTGCAAGACTGTAATTAATCACAGGGACACCATTTCTTAATGTAGATTATCTCCCACAGCTGGGAGATTGTGATAAACTAGAAAGATAGATCAATCTAGACTGGTTCCAAGGGAATGAAATGGCTTTATTAACCTTCATATTTAGAAACTGCAGGCATGAGTAATAATAATATCCTATTTTTTTTGGATGGGTTGGGAAGTAATCAAATGGGCATATTTTGTTGGCACAGTTTAGAGATTAATATTCTGTTTTTTCAAACAAAGTTTAGTGAGGCTGATAGTCACGTTTGTGATGTAAATGCAAAGGAAGGGGGTGTGAGAACAAGATAGGGTTGTCTTTATAGGAAAGAAAGCATGCCCAAGAAAGTCTGTTCAAGAAGTTTGATTTATTGCTATTTGCCACAGGAGTGGTTTCTTGATTTTTTTTTTTTTTTTTTTTCTTCTTCCCCCCCCCACCCCCCCTTGGCTCTCCTCTCTAAAAAGTCATCCTAACGTTAGCTGTTCACCACCGCTAGGATAGTGAATCGCATTACTCAGTGGTTCCTAAGAGCCTTTTGTGAGCCATGGCAGACCAGACTTTGCTGACCCTTGGTGAAGAAGCTTTTAATGGAGTTGCCTGGAGTTTTACATGAAGTGGGACAGTAAGTTTTAAGACTTAGGAATTAAGTATGAGATTTACAGACAGTGAGTGTTGCATGCAACTTTGATACAAGTAGAAGCTTCTAGAGCATGCAAGAGTTGTTAGCTGTATTTTAACTGAATTGAATGGGGCTTGGTACTTAATAGTCAGATTTAGAAATGGCTAAAAATGATGTGTGTCTTTAGAACTCTGCAAGAAGTTTCTCTAACTTTTAATGGGTGACAGATTTATAGAGGAAAAATTCACTCTTATCTTCAGCAGCTCAGTCTCTGGGCTAGATTTTGACCTCTGCTACTCAGGCTCAGAATTCAGAGTGATCCTACATCTTGAAACAAGCTTTAAGAAGCATAATTTCCTTGTTTAGGGATGACTACCAGCACTGAACTCTGAATTTGTCCAAGGGACACTTCACCCTGTCCTTTTCCTGCGTTCAAATATTTCTTTAAACCTTGGCTGACGTGAAGAATTATAACTTGTAAACAATGTAAGGTTTTGAGGCTTTCAGTTTCCATGTAAAACCTGGGAGCACCCAATGAAATAGGTAGGAAAAAGGAAAAATACTTTAAAGGTTACTTCTGACTGGACAGTCTGTCTTTGACATGCAGTGTGATGCTGGCTTTCCCTGATAAGCCTTTGTAAAGGGCTTTGAGATCGGAGAGTAAAGAGCCTGATTTCTATGCTGGTTGGTAGATCCCATACCCCTCCCTCACTGTTCTTTAGTTTGTTGTAAATTAGTCAATAGAATCACAGAATGGTTTGGGTTGGAGGGACCTTACAGACCATCCAATTCTAAGCCCCCTGCCAGGGCAGGGACAGCTGCCACTCAACCAGGTTGCTCAAAGCCCCATCCAGCCTGGCCTTGAGTACTTGCAGGGATGGGGCATCCACAGCTTCTCTGGGCAACCTGAGCCAGTGCCTCACCACCCTCTGAGTAAAGAATTTCTTCCTAAGAACTAATCTAACTCTACCCGCTTTTAGTTTAAAGCCATTACCCTTTGCCCTATCACTACACCCCCTGACAAAGAGTCCCTCCCTAGCTTTCCTGCAGCTCCCTTTAGGCACTGAGAGGCTGATGTGAGGTTTCCATGGAGCCTTCACTTCTCCAGGCCGAAAAACCCCAGCTCTCCTCATAGGAGAGGTGCTCCAGCCCCTTGATAATTGGGTAGTAATGCAAAGCTGTTAAATATCAAACTTCAGAAGTGTTTGAAGTCCACCTGAGCATTGGATTTCATCTTTTTTTGCAGCCTTTTCTTCTCCCCATCTGTTGTTGGAGAAGATCAGGGTGTTGCCTGCAGCAGCCCAGCCCCTGTTCTTACCATTTCTTGCAGAAACTTTGTGCTGTGTTTCTTCAGGTGTTTTTTTCCTGTGGATTTTTTTACGATTCTTGCCAGGCAAATAACACAACTGAGCAGAAGTCCACAAATCAATGCACGGAACAATTATCTGCTGATGGTAATTACTGGGAGAAGTGTGGAGGAAGTGGCCTGTTGCTGCTGTATCCAAGGAGTGACTAGCATAAGGATGGCAGCAGATGCTGTGCTCCAAGCCAAATAAATGTGTTTGGATAAGGTGTTAAGAGGTACTGCAAATGCATCCGTGTTCTGCTAGATGAACCCCGCAGATCAGTTGTTCAGCAGTGCAGCTGCCAGTAAGCCTGTCCACGTGTAGTCTCCAATCAAACCTTATTTATTGCGACTTCCCAGGGGTCGGAATAGATTGTAAGTGGCTCTTGACTGCAGTAAGTATACAACCTCCAGCTTGTTCAGTGCCCTGCTCCTCTGCGTGAAGGACAGCACCCTTTACAGACAGTGGGAGCTGTTTTGTCTTTCCTGTTGTAAGGTGAGCCATGATTTTGTTTTCTTTGATATTTGAGCTGACAAAGCAGGCAAAGTTTGAGGGGTGCTCTACAGGGCTCTTTGATGTCTGTTTTCCCAATAGCTAATTGTCTAGTTTATATTTTCTTACAGTCAGTGAAGACTTACTACGGTAGAAACCAGGTAACTTCCTTGTGGGTTTATAGTTATCACAAGAATATTATATGAATTAAGAATACTTTATTAATCTTGTGTCCTTTATCTAATAATTCTGAGAAGGTGGGTAGTGTAAATCATTGAACAGGCTACGGGACAGAGCTGTTAATTTGGGTGCTTGGAAGACTTGGATATACTTGGGGAAGCGGGAGGAAGAGCACATAGGGACTTGTTTGCTGCTCTCCGGTTAGCTCTGGCTCCTGCTGATCATGAGCTTGAATGTGGTCTTTGGCTGAATGGTCTTCCTGAGAAATCCAACCCAAGGGGGGAGTCATGCTTGGGACTCTCATTTCCCTAGGGAAAGTGTCAAGCGCTTTTGCCTTTTAGCACTGTTTCATAACCTGAATTACCATTTTACGGTTAAATGCTGTCCTGCCCGACAGGAATTGTGAAGACAAAATGCAAGCTGCATCTCTAAGGTAGTTATAGGAGCTGGCAACTTCTGCTCACACCTGACCAGCGTTAGTGCACTAATTTGCTCTGAATGCCTTCCCTTCTCTGGAAGACACTCAGTGTTTCTATTACAAAAGAGCAGTATGAAGTCCAGCCAACTTCATTGCTTACAAAGGTTGTCTTTTCCAGACCAGGTATTGACAGTAGGAAACATGCCTCTAGCTGGTATTAGCTCAGACTGTTGACTGGAGGCTGCTTCAAACATAGCCAATGATCACAGAATAGAAATTCATAACTCTCTTTGTGAATGTGTGCATGATGTTTTAGCTGCTTGAAAGATTGATGTTGAAGTGAAATGTCCTTTTATCTTTTTTATTTTTTCCCCCCCTGAACTGTATGGAAAAAGAAATGGAATGGAGAAGTCTTTTACGGAGCCATTTAAAAAAGCATGCAAAGTATGGCAAGACCCTCAAAAAAAAAGTGTGCTTACATGTTCTGTGTGTGAGAAAGCGAAGTGGACTATAGCAGAAAGTCTTGCCGGCTTTAGGCTGAGCTGTGCACTTCAGGATACTTGTTAAATCTCATTTCCTAGGTTTTAGTTTTGATTATTATAGCACAGAAGAAAAGAATAATGTGAATATATGCCTCAGTTTTCAAATATAAGCTAGTCACTTTTGGGTGGAGACAGACAGACTTTTAGTTTTGATTCTTACGTTTCCTTTGAAAAATCAGTCTTTATGGTGTGTACAAGGAAGCTTCCCAAATCAAACAAATGTCGACAGAGTCATGAAGTAGCACATGAAATGCAGACATGGTTTAACTACACCTTGTAAAAACCTTCCCTACAGCAAAGCAGTGATATTACAGCTCAGTGAAGCTATCTCAAAAACCCTTTTGTAGCCCTGCATATATACTTTAGAGTTGTGGTCTGGGAATTTTTGTCCTTGAGGATTCTGTCTACTGTTCTACAAGAAAATGGACGTTGGTGGGATCATTCATCTTTCTGTGCTTCACGGAGGGTGTGCTGTGTCCCTTACACACTGATTCAGTTAGGTAGCAGCATAAGCCTTCTGTAATTTCTTGGCTGCGTGAGTTTGGGTTTTAAAATGAATCCTCAATGCTTTTGTGTGTCCAAAAATCTCAGTGCTGACTCTTCAAACAAAGAAAATGCAGGATTCCCTCAACAGGGTCTGAGCTGCAGTTCTGTCTGGATAGCATCCTTTCTTTGGATGGCACCTAGTACCTGCTGCCTGAGAATGGTGCAAGAGGCCTTGGGTTATTGTATAGCATAGCAAGGTAGGTGTGGATGGAAACTTCTTTCCAGATCTTTACTGAAAAGTCATAAAGGTATCTATCATAGGAGAAAATAGCTCCTCAGTTTTTGTTCTTAGCTATCAGAACTTCTCAGGGGCTTTCTCCACTTTAGGGACATGTCTTGAAAATACATACCATGGTTCTTGCTTTTGATCAAGCTGCCTCATATTTCAGTCCATGGCAAAGGAATGGATTGCCAAGTTCTCCATCTCTCAGCTGTCAGGCTTTTCTCTCTTGTCTGCTTTTTGCTTCGGTTCAGGCTCTTTGCTTAACTGGGCAGTGATGTATGGAGTGGGTATGTAACCTGTGATTATGTAGACACCAGCAGCTATTTTTAATAAGATTTTCTTGCTGTTAGGGTGTTTGCTGGTTCAGTGATTACTCAATCCAAGTTTCTAATACTCATTTTTGTGCTCACTTGCAAATGCTCAGGGCCATTTTTAGTGATGACTGACAGCAGTTTGAGTATCCCATGTTGATGTAAGAGTGACAGGGCATTTAGTCCATGGACTGAGCAGTTCCATTTCTGTTTGCAACCCCTGGGCTGTGTGACAGCCAGCTCTCTGTACCTGGAGCAGCAGGCTAGCAGTCTTCTGCATCTGCGTTCAGGAGCTTTTGTGTGAGCCTATGCCCTGCCCTGCTCTTGTGGGAAGGTTGGTCTGTCGGGAAACCAGTGCCTACAGTGCCAGAGATAGCTGGGCCTGAACCAGGGGAAGCTTGTCAGCTTTAACTGTCTTCCTGTCATTGGGGTGTTGCTTCCAGAGCGCTGCTTGGTGGAGGTTTCAACTCTTCATGTAATTCGTGAACTTCAATACTTCACTTAACCACTCCCCTGAGAAAGTTGTACTTATGCTTCTTGCTGCCAGGCAGTCTTTTCCTGATAACCTTGCCAACATTTTTCCCTTAGCTCCAGTTCTGTTTCTGTCTCCAGCCACTGATGTATTACTGTTTTCTTAACGTTTGTGCCTTTCATTTGTTAGAAGATCCTAGAGCCTTTTTATGGATGAGGCTGTAAATCATGACAAGGCCAGGGTTCCCTCTCGTTTGCCCAGTGGGAGGCTAAGTAGGAAATAAGTTCAGTCAGAATTGGGATATGTTTTGGGTGTTTTCTTTCCAGGGGCAAAAGCTTCTCAGGGAACATATTTTTTTCAGCTCTGTGTCATAAATAGAGCCACGAGGCTAAAAATGTTTGTTAGTTTAAAGGAATAATTTTGTGTGGAGTTTACACTGAACTTCCCCCCTTTTTTTTCCTGCCCACAATAGTAGTCTGGAAATCATTTGATATTTTAAAATGGAAAACACAGACACCAAGCACCTTGATGTCCTGGAGAGAGCAGCTCAAAGAGGAGAAGTGGCAGTAGCATGTTGAGTTGGTCATGCTGACCAGATTTGAAAGTGGCTGTGGACGACTTTCCTAGGGAGATTTGTAGGAAGTCCTTTGAAGCACTTGAACTGTGGCCTGTGAGAGGGGCAGCAGCACCTCTGCCTTGGCAGGGAATGCTGAGGTCCTTGCTTGTGTCTGTGCCAGATCTTTGCTGCCTGCACGCAAAGTACGTGCTGCTCATGTCTGTACTGCCTGTATGGCAAGAAATGGAAGGACTTTCACCTGCACTTGCAGAGTAGTCGATCATCAGTTTGTACATGTGGGACTTGATGCTCTTACTCAGACCTGCTTGGATGACAGCAGGCTGAAGCTCCTGCAGGCTGCAGCAAGAGCTGTGCTGAATCCTGAGTTATCAAGAAACTGGGAGGAACTCATGGGGCTGCCTGTTTGTCTCGTCGGTGAATACAGACCAGGGGATTACTTCAGTTTTCTGGCCTGTAAGTATTTCAAGGGCACAGAAAGCTGGCTCTTGTCAGTGCTTGCTTGATTTGTTACAGAAAGACAGTAACTTGCTTTAGATTTACTGTGGGACTTTCTGCTAAATCACTAGAACTCAAGAAGTTTGTTCTGTGCAAAGTTAACTTTGTTGTCTGCACTCAAACCCTAAAAATAGATATGAAAGGTTTATTAAGCCAATCAGTGAAACTCACGGGGGTGTGAATTCAGTTCCCCCTAAGAAATATTTGAAGCCAATCACTTGCCAAAGAGAACAACTCAGGTATTTCATTTCAGAGGAAAAAAATGATTATTTTGTTTACAGGCTTTCACATCAAGATGAAAGAGGAAAAAATATTAACACCCTCTCCGAGGGGGAAATGATTATTGAAATAAACACGTTTCTGCCTTGCCAGTAAAGCAAGTTTGTTTATTTGTTCTTATGTCTAGGTACTTCTCTCAGCTACTGCAGTGATAGGCACAACAGGCAGGTAGAAATGCAAACTCTTTAATTCAGGACTTTCCCTGTATCTGAAGGCTGGCTTGGATAGGATGTCGTCTTTGTAGTTAAGTGAATCACTGCATTTTTTAATATTATGATGTGCTACATAATGCATATTGAGTTCGGGGGGGGGGGGGGGGGGTTAACCTGGCATGAGATAGCAGAGTGGATGTGCCAGCATGTGTCTACTCACAAATCCTTCATAGTGTCTTGCTTTGGCAAGCTAATGAATCTGTGCTGAGATAGTGCCTTTCGTTTTTAAGTGGATGGTTGTGCCTAGTTGTCGGTTAAATGATGAGGGAGAAGCTCTTAGTTTAAGAATTAATAGTTAAAAGATGAGGATTTTTATTTCTTCCCTTCCTTATGCGTGAGGCTTTTCCAGTAATATTAATATTTTATTTCTGAATGGCCTTGATGCTAAATGATGCTAGACTTAGTGCTGGGCCCTGCGCTTGGCTCACAACAGCCCCGTGAGGTGATACAGGCCTGGGGAAGAGCGGCTGGAAAGCTGCCCGGTGGGAAAGGACCTGGGGGTGCTGCTCGAGGGCCGGCTGAACACGAGCCAGCGGTGTGCCCAGGTGACCAAGGGGGCCGACGGCAGAAACAGCGTGGCCAGCAGGACTGGGAGGGAAGAGGTCTTTGTGATCAAAGTCCACTGAGGGGATTGTCCCCTGTACGCAGCACTGGTGGGGCTGCATCTTGAATATGGTGTTCAGTTTGGTGCCCTGCACTGCAAGAAGGCTATTGAGTTGCTCGAGCATGTGCAGAGAAGAACAAGAAAGCTGGTGAAGGGACTGGAAAACAAAATGTATGAGGAGTGGCTGAGGGAACTGGGGTCATTTTGTCTGGAGAAGGGGCTGCAGGGAGACCTCATCACTCTGTAACTGCCTGAAAGGAGGCTGCAGCAAGGAGGGTATTGCTCGCTTTTCTCAGGTGACAATTGATGCGATGCAAGGCAATGGCTTTAAGTTGTACAGGGGAGGTCTAGACTGGATATCTGGAAGAACTTTGGCATGGCAAAGGTGGTTAAACATTGGAACAGGCTGCCCAGGTGGAGGAGTCCCCATCTCTGGAGGTATTTAAGAGATGCATGAAGGTGGCCCTAAGGGACATGGTTTAGTGATGGGATGTGGTAGGTCAGGTTGATGGTTGGATTTTGTGATCTTGAAGGTCTTTTTCCAACCCAGATGACTACAGTTCTCTGACGATGGATGGATATGAGCTTTCAAACTCAGCACACAAGTGAGCCAACCTTTCAGGGAAGCTTTAATGTGTTATAGAAGCCAATGCAATCTTCCTATTTAAAAGAGAAAAGTAACCTACTGCTATCAGCAAACTGAGTGAAGGAAAGTGAAAGATGGAAGTTGCTTTCTCCTTCAGTATGGCCCAAGTTGTGTTAC
Organism: Oxyura jamaicensis; assembly: GCF_011077185.1. Classification (NCBI taxonomy): domain Eukaryota; kingdom Metazoa; phylum Chordata; class Aves; order Anseriformes; family Anatidae; genus Oxyura; species Oxyura jamaicensis. Next base: position 910,021 of record NC_048911.1, read on the forward strand.
TGGTCACTAAAAAACAAGTTCCTGCACAGCCTCACTGAAACTGTAGACAAAGCTTTATTCAACATGAGGAGAGGTAATAACCTCTGTCCCTAAATGTTTTACTTTCCTCTTTCCTTCTCAAGTGTTATGAACTTTACTTTGTTCTGGAACCCCTGAGACTTTTTTTTCTTCTGGGTTACCTTTAATTGCTTTCTGAAGTTTTGCTCAGGTACAAAAGACGTATGTATGTTTAGGGATGGCTAGGTTACTTTGTGAAGAACACAGTTTGGCAAGCCAAGTGCACTGGTTTCATTAGTGATGCGAACAGTTGGTGGGTAAACTTGGAAGCATTTGCATGAACTTCTTGATGTCTTTGGCGCAAAAGACACTTGGATGTGAAATGGCCTGTTTTGTAGAAACAGAATGTCCTCTGTTGGTTTTTGTTTGTTGTTTATCCGTAACTTCTCTAGTATTTCAAAAAAGCCATAAAGGACTGACAGATTACAAGTTGCATGAAATATCAAAGTAATTATTTACACTTTCATGCTTCTTTGTGCAGACACAAAGTAATAAATACCCATAAAGTCTCAGAAGTGACACTTATACAGCAGGGGATTCACATTTTTTTACGTGCTGGGATTTGTCTGTTTCTCCTTCTTTTAACTTTATGCTAATACATTATATTCTTGTATTTGTTTTTAAGTAAACTCCAAAAGCATGTTTATAAAGCGGCATCTGTTGAAAGCCAAACTTGTGGGATGCAGCAGCTTCTGTCTGGAGTTGACTGCTGAGGGGGAAAATAGCCTTTTCTTGCAGGGTCTTTGGTGATCACTGAATTTTGGTGGTGCTCTTGTCTGTCCTTTTAGGTGACTTGTGGAGAGCGGCTTCTAGTCTAAACTCTGGGGCTGTCCAAATCACTGTAGTGATGTGACTTTCTTCCACGGAGTGTCCCAAATAACTGGGACAATAGCTGCTTTGTCACTCCAGGCAGTTGCATTTCCAAACAGGATGGTTTGTTCCTTTGGGTCTGCATGCTGTGGAGAGGTGAGATTACTGTGCAATCACAAAACCCATGGATTTAAAGCCTGGAGTCCCTCCTGCTTCCAGATGAGATTCAAGCACCTTGTTTCTGAAAATGTCGTAGGGAATTTTCTTACTGTGTTAGAACAAATCTAAAGTGTCACGTATGGATCTTTTTCTCTTATTTTAATTCACTGTCCTAAATTTCTCAAGGGTCAGTGACAGATGGGAAGAGGGATAAAATGCAGGATTACGTGAGTGCAGAATTCATGTGTGGGCACTTGTGTAGGTTTTAAGTCTAGCAGGTCTGTCAGGACTGGTTGAACTGTGCTTAAAACATGATGTTTCAGTCTAAGTTGTTGTAATTCATTGTCTTTAAACAGAGAGAACGTGAGCTTGAGGAAGGAGATGTTGGAACGAGCTTGTCTGGAGAGACCACCGGGAGGAAGGAGGCAGGTGAAAAGAGAGAGATGATAACTGCAGCTCTGAGAGACGCGCTCACAAAGCAAGGTGAGGTTCTGTCAGCCTGGGCAGTAGTCCTGGCTTAGTGGTGGGTTGTTAACAGAGCAAGCGAAAGCCTGTTTTCTCTTAAAGATGCTGCTCTGGACTGTGAGTCCTGATAGGCTCTAACCAGAGGCAAGACGAATTAGGCTAGGGCTGTCTGTATCTGTGTTCCACGGGGGAAGAATCTAAAACTGTGTAATGCATCTCAGCATGATGCACAGTAAAGTGTGGAGAGAGTAGCAGAGTTCTCAGGGTATAATACTTCTGCTATGTCAGTTTGAGATAGAAGATAGTCCTATGTGCCTCATGCTCCTAAGTGTAGGCTTCTGTAAGAATATTTAAAGATCAGATTTGTTTCTGTCTTGCATTTTAGTTCCATGCTTTTATTTCAGTTTCAAATGCCTCTGATTTTTTGGCACTAAAACTTTATTTCCAAAAAGGAAAGTCTTTCAAACTTCATCTGCTAGATGATCAGGTTAGTGCTTCTCCTATGAGTTGTAATGAACAGTGTTAATGAGCTAATAGAGGACAATGAGCTAACAGAGGGCAAGCATGGGAGGAGCCAAGCCGACAGCCCTGCAGTTCAAAACCCTCAGCTGTGAGTGGTAAAGCCAGAAGGGTGATGTGAGCTGCCCCGTGCTGCTCTGTCACTGTGGTTAGAGACTGAGGGGAGCCTGTGGGATTTTTTCAGGATGAGTGTACCCAGTTCTCTTGCCTGCTGAATCAATAGCCTTTCTCCTGATGTATCGGAAAAGGCACTTGGGTCACTGGTGGAGACACAGCTCTGCAGGGCTGGGCTCTGAAGTTCTGACCACATTCTGTGTCAATCCAGCAGCCGTGGGATCACTACACGTTTACTCCACAGGATCTCAGTTATTCTTCAGCCTGGGTTTTTGTGGATGGCTGGTGTTGTGTTCTGCCTATCGTGTCTGACTCATTTAGTTGTTTTTTCATTAACCTTAGTGCAGTTGTAAAACAGAGCTATTCTTTCATTCGGCCTGCAGATTTAAAGAATCCAGCAAAGGCTTCTTTAAAATGAGAGTTGGAATAGTTGTGTCTGTGCCTCGTCCTCATGTCCACAGTGGTGTTGCTGCTGGTTGGAGCCAGCGGAGGGCTGCAGGACGCTGGTTCAATGCTTCTCAGCTTTGATTCTGAAGGCTGTGATATGGTGGCAGTTGCAGAGCAGCTTGAGGAGTCTTACAGGCTTTTATTTGTACTTGTTTTGTTATTACTGTGTGTGATCAGAAAGGCTAATTAATCACTCTGCCCACAAGGGTGTTGGGAAGATGGGTGAATTTGGCTGGCAGGGCTGGCGAGTGGGCTGCTGGAGACCTCTGGACTACTTCTGACCTCTCTGCTTCTAGAGCTGGCCAGCAGGCAGCTGAGTGCGTGCTCTGCTGTGGGTCCCTTGTTTTGAGAGGGTGGGGGCCACTGCTTCCTTGGGGGTGTACAGAGTGCCCCAGGCATCTCAGCTCCTGCATGAGGCGGCAGGAGCCCTAGAAGGGATGTAGAAGCGGCCTGTGGTACTGACTTCTGCTGTGTGGGTGCATGGTTCTCAGCAACTGCCCTGCCTGGGTGCTGTTCTCGGGGTGCAGTGCTCTGCCTTGGCTCTTTGTTAGGCCAGGGTGGTCACAGGGGTTGTTGTGGGAGCACTTCGTGCCCCGGCTCGACCCAGTCGTTACTGGTTCCGTTTTGGGGAGTGAATGAAATGGTGGAGTATTAGTGCTGTATAGAAATGGTAGTTTGAAAAATAATGCTGGAGGGAAGGTCACATCGCTGCCGGATTTTTTTTGATGCAAAGGCATTTTTTCCAAATAACTGGGATTTCCTTGTGGTGTTCCAGAGACAGGAATTCATTATTCAGATAAGTTCTATCTTGAAAGTAAGTATTTCTCTATTCCTTTTGCATTCAGGGTAGTGCCAAAAGTGGATCATCTGGTTGTTGGTCTCCTCACCTAAATCTGCAGTTTGAAAGGCTTAGTGCATGCAATTTCAGTTACGACTGCTGCTTGCTGATGCAACCCTCCCCTCCTTTCCTCTGCCTCTCGCACAATTCTTTAACGGTTGCTTTTTAAAGGTACCTTTCTCTTTTTGTGCTGTAGCTCTTTTCTGCAAATAATACGGCAGGACAAGCTTATGTGGCTATAAAAATAAAGCAACTTGCTCCTTCCTTCAGCACCATCCCCCCAGAATAACACTGCAGTGTTGTCAGAAGATCATCTAATTTAGTGACAACTGGTTGTTTTGGGTATGATTTCAGTGTCTCTTCAAGATTATCCCTAGGGGCATAATTAGCCCAAGAGAAGGAAAAAACAGTAGTAGTGATTCAGAAGAAAGCTGTTCTTTTGAACTGTAGTTGCATAACAGAAGTAATAGAAGTTTGCCTTTGAACAGCATCTCTCCAGACTACTGTAACACTTGCTCTTATTTTTTAATCACCTTCAGACAAATTTAGCTCCTTCCTGTACGTAAACTGAGTATTGGTTAATAGTTTTATTTTAGCACTAGCAGTGAATTTCAGCTAAATATAATCTGAAATATTGAATTGTGTAGGTGTAAGCCCTTGTAGTTGTCTGGTTGCAAATACCTTTATAAAAGGTGCTCTGAAATAGCTGTTTCTTTGAAAGTCGTAGCTGGTCTTGTGCTATGAGCAAATGCTGATTCCCTTCCCATCGGTGTTCAGTCTTGCATAAAATCCACATACAGCATGAACTACTTGTTACTTCCAAGTAACAAATATAGCTGGGGAGAGAGATGGGCTGTCAGTATGTTAATGCTTTAGTTGCCTCATCTGTTTAGGTCGATGTCATGAAATTAACTGAAAATAGAAGCAAACCTTTCATATGGATGTTTCCTATGGTGATTAGTAGGCGCAGCCGAACTTACTTTCTCATTTGCTTTCTACAGTTGCTTGTAGAGTCTTGAAACAATCCTGGCTGGGCTGAAAATTGTACTTTTTTTTTTCTTAATCTGCTCATACTCTGTTTCCAACATGTTCTTTGCTTTGTTCTCTTCAACTGTATGTACTGCTAAACACGACTGCTTCTTGTAATTGTGTAGTAGGTAATAACACAGCAGGAACGGATTGCTGTTACCCAAAGACAGACCCCATGGACATTTATTAAATTATTCTGTTGCTTCTTTGCTATTGCGAGTGCAGTTTTGCTGCAGCCCAGTTGGATTATCCTGTTTCTATTGGTTAAATGTGCCTAAAATTTAGCACCAGTGTGTCCATAATCTCTATTTCACTTGTATACAAAGGCAATTACTTATTCAGAGATGGCTGCTATCTGAAATAGTAGGGGCTACTTCAGCAACTGCTTTCTTTCATGCTCTGGCTTCCTGCTCAACGTAAAGATGTGCTTTGATCTGTGTTTTTCAGTGTGTATTAGAAATCTGGAGGCTGACTTCAGAAGAATATTGAAAACCAAGCTTTCCAAGTGCTTATCGATCTTGTTTGAGATTAGGTTTTCAGAAGTAGTGAAGTATTCGGTAGCTTTTACTGCCCAATCTTGGACTGATTTTTTCAGCGCCTGCTGCTCTGAGCTTCTGACGGTCTCTGCTTGGCTCGTTGTGTTGAGCTGTTAGTGCTCTGGCTTTGGGAATCAAATCCACTGCACAGAGAAGTTGCCCAGAGGTCGGTGCTGCCGGATGTATGCTTCCGCAGGCTGTGCACCGAAATGTTTGTATGTGTCTTTGGGTTTTGGTGTGATTTATGTATAGCTCTGAAACTCCAGGTGGCACTAACAGCTCACAGCTGGGTCGGGAATTAGTAACACTGGTGCAGCCTCTGAAATGTACCACAGAATTCAGTTATTGGCTATGGGAAAATTAAAAATTAGTTCAAAAAATTCAAAATTCTTCTGTGAATACCTGTGAGCAGAGTAAATGTAATGACTGAAACCAGGCAAAGTTAAGCCTGCTAGATTTCCTTGCTGTTCCTCAAAAATATTTGTGTAAATAAATGGGGAATACACAGTTAACGGGGAAGAATCCAGGAAGCAGAAGATGCTCAAGTCCCACAGTGTGGAAGCTGCCAAGAGCTGGTGGTGAGCTGACTGCAATACTAATGTGCTGGCGCAGATGTAGCAGCTTATCAGCAGCGGATTAGATAGCCAAAACTCAGCTTTGTGGGCCTGATTCTTCCCTGGTGTGCAGTTATTGGAGTTGGCAGTTACCATATATAACAGAGGAAAATGAGTATAAGTTCACTTATATTTGAAGTTCACCTGTTATTTTTAGGTTTTGGAAGGGCTTTGGAGAGTATTGGTCTTTGAAATTAAGTCTATTAAGCTGGAACAAAGTACAAGATATATTCAGGCAAGGATAAGATTTGCTGTCCTTTCTTCATAACAGCGCTTTCCCCAAGCAAGCAAGGGGTCACCATCTTTATACAAATGGACGTGTAGAGAAAGAAATGTGCTCAGAATGGCTGAAAGTTTCGTTAAAAGCCAACACAGTCTCTTCTCTAATAACATTAGTTCTCTGTGTATTAGTTCAGGCTACTTAAGGAAAAGATCTGTGCAGGCTGGTTGCCTTCTTCCACTTACACCTTTTGACCTGGCAGGACAGGTTCTGCTAAAGCTGACACTGATTTTAAAGTTCTTAAAGATATTGAGAACTTCCAAAATGTTTCAGTTTTGAGAATTCAGTTTTTTGAATCTTCTTATGATCAAAGAGGAGAGATGGAGACTCTTCTTTCTCGCTTAATGCCCAGACCTCCAAGCTATGCCCCATTGCGTTTGGTTGGCTGGTTGCTGCTGGTTGGCAAGGGTTTAGCTGTAGGCTGGGCACATTTGCTGCATCCTACGCAGTCATCAGGCCAGTCAAAATAGATAAAGGATGTGTGAGGAGCTGGAGTTATGAGGCAGGGGTACGGGAGACACTGTGGGGACCTGAAAGTCTTCCACAGGAGGGTGGGTGGGCAGCCTGAGGTCCTGGCCATGGAGCTGTTGCTCTGTGCCGAGCTGGGGCTGCTGGCTGGGGCAGTGCAGGGCATGTTTCTGGGGAAGCTGATTCTTCTTTGAGACAGCCTGTTTGAGAGTCCCACCACATTCTCTCTTGCTTTGCTTGCTTTTCAGCCAGAAAAGGAATTGAATGTGCTCTCCTCCTCAGTGGGGCTTGTCTTCCCAGCCTCCCAAAGGTGTAGGGTCCTTTTGCTATTCAGTTAGTTGAGTGACTTGTCTTAGAGGTCTTTATCTGCACAGTGTCTGGGAGCAGTGGGGAGGTGACTTCTGTCCGTAGCATGTTTGTTCTATACTCTTATGGCTGCTCTGGTGAATGGTGGTGGATGTCTGTGAAGATGGCTTTTTGGGGGTAGATGGCGGCTGTTCTCATCTTGGGATGGCAAAGCCAGTGTGGAAGTTGGTGAAACTATCGGGGCTAAGGGCTTGGACATCCCATTTCTCAATCTTCTCCATGGCAAGAGGTCTCAAGAACTTGCATTTGATTTGGAGGTTAAATTAAAATGGGATGAGCTGCCATGCTGTAGATGCCCACGGCCTCGCTTCTTGAAGACGAGGCATGCCTTGCTGGAGTTGCTTCAGGTGGAGGTCGAGGGCATCACTCCTTCATGGCAAACACTCTACAACAGCTCTGCAGATGGTCTTACTTAGACTTTGCTTTGTTAAAGGTGCCAGATATAGACAGGTTTTCTTTTGTTGTCCTTCAGCACTAGCTGATGCAGGTCTCTGTGTCTGTCTGTCAAAAGCAGAATTTGACTAGATATCATACATTTGAGTATTGGAGGTTTTATATTCCTATGCCCTTGGTGCCCTGGCAATTCAGTGCTGCAAAGGAAACAGTGCTCCTGGATTAAAATGGACATCTGGGTTTAAGTGAAAACCCAGACCTTAAGAATTTACTGCCTCCTTCATGGTCAGTTGTTGCTGCTGGAATTTACAGCTACTGGCATTCCCATCCTTGACCTTCACCAGTCTCATTTTCTTGGTAGTAGGTTAGCTTTGGTTTGCCTGACACAGCAGCTGTAATACTTGCAGTGCCTTCAGCAGGCTTTTACTACAAGTTAAAAATGTTCAAGAAATTCCTCCTTTTCTTTATGATGAGAACGATCTGAACCAGGATTTTGGCAGCTCCACTGATGGAGCAAACTTTCCATCCAATTCTGAACTACGGTGTCTTTGAATGTAAGGTATAGTCCTGCAATCCCTTTATCATGTTCTTATATCTGCCATGAGTGCATGGAAGCAAGTGCTTCTACAACTCGCTAACCTTTTGCTCCTTAAGAGCAATTTTTTTGGAAAAAAAAAAAGAGGAGTTGACTCTGAGATATGCTTTGCAAGGATTTCTTGAAGATTGAGCAGTGCCGGAAATAAAACCAGAGGTTTCTCCTATCCTGCTTGGGCAATATGAAAAATTCCAATTTCCTGATCCTACTTCTTTCTATTCTGGTATAAATGCTGATATAATTTGAACAGGTTCCTTTCACAAATTACTCTTGTATTTTTCTTACTTGTTTTCTAGCATTAGTCAGAATGCTGTCTCTTAGATGGTAGCTCGAGTGCAGCAATTGTTACAGCTTTTCAAAATGGTCCTTACGATGCTGGAGATGGATTACTGCTGTATTGCTGACCTTCAGTTCGAGCCTTTTAACCAGCACACTTGCAAAACAGCATGAAACTGGAAACTTCTCTCTGTAAACATTCCCCTAGTTTGAAGTTCTTTCTTTACTGCGTTTTCAGCTTTAATGAATAATCATTGCTTCAGACCAGGTTTTTATTTAAGGAGATTGCTTGATAGAACCATGCCGATTTGTCAGCTGCATATTACTTGTTCCTCAGAAGAAAGCTTTCTGAAAGTCATTTGTTTTTTTTTGAAGCATAACGTGACATCAGATTGGCTTTCACCAAGCTTACGGTTACTGAGTTCTCACAGGGTGGTTAAGTCTTTCTGCCTTTTGGGGTCTTTTCAACCACTCATCCACTTGATTCTTTTATTTCAAATCTTTTCCTCTGCGCTTTCAAAGCCTTTAGTTGAAAAGCCAAAAGCATGCTTTTGGTAGTGTAAACATCTGTTCTGGAAGGTGCCTTCAGGTTTTCTCCTGGACATCTGCTGCATTAGGATAGTCGAGGAATCTTAAAGTTGTGTGTGTGACTACTGCAGATGCAGTTTTTTTTTAGACTGCAGCTACGATGCTGCTTCTAATAAGTGGGCAGTTGTACTAGTAGAAATTTGGTTTATCTTGGTTATTCTGCTTTCAGAATTACAATACTTGCTCACATGTGTGCATAGCTAATCCAAATTTGGAGACTTGAACTTGTTATGTGACACCGGTAAAACAATCTAGCAAAGACATCACCAAAATACCTCGGTTTCCTGTAATGCCAGATATATATGTGTGTACGGATACAGACAGGGGTGTCCTGCCTTAGGTACGTCATATCTGAGGCTGAAAGTTCAGCAGTGTCCCTCAGTAAATTCGTAGAATTTCGGAGAACGGACCTTTTAAACTATTTACGTGATGGAGTTGAAATGCTGTAATTGTCTTAAACAGTTGCAGAACTGTTTTGCACTACATGATGGAGCATTCACCATCTGTTACAGAGGCCATCTCTTTTGGTTAAAAGTCCGTCTGTGGTCTATTAAACTCCAGTTTGATTCTCAGGGCAAACAATCACCAAATGTTTATTGGCCTACTGCCTGATGAAACTAATTTCACCCAAAAGCTTGTTTAAAAGCTTCATTCAAGTCTTTATGACAGTGACACTGAATTTCAGTGAAGCTTGGCAGGTTTCTGGGTCATCCAAAATTTATTATCTAGTGTGGGATCAACAAAAATACACGCTTGTGATCAGACATTGTGCCTTTACTCAGGAGTAGAGTTTATTATTTAACCTGCTGGTAATTTAAGGAATCTTTTGAATATTAGGATGTAGATGAAATAGAATGTTTCTGTTGAGCCTTCGCATCTGAAGGTACGTGAGGATTATGAGCCCAGTCCCACTGAGACAATACAGTGTATTGTTTGGAGGATGTTGCATCCAAATATTCACTTTCAGTTATTGCTCCCAATAATACTTCCCAAGAGCAAGCTTAAGAAGTAAATGTGTGTGCTGTGAGCCCTGGCATGCATCGGTGCAGACTCTGGGGCCGTCAGTAAGGTATGATTCAGCTACCACTTGTAGAAGAGCCTTGGCAGAGGCACGATGGAGCTGTGGCACAGCTCGTGGCAGGGGTGAGCTGGCCTGGGGTTATTCTGCAGAAACTGCTGCGGAAACGGAACGGGTGAGACCCTCAAACTGGTTCTCTGGCATGTTCTCTCCCAGGGCTGGTTTCAAGCTCAGCACTTCTTGGCTCCTGCATAATCCTTTGCATTTTCTTCTCTTAGTCCAAACCGTGGGCTAAAATACAGAGCTCAAAGAAACAGGCTTTAGAGTTGGAGGGACTCTGCTCACAATGGATGTAAAGAGCGTACAGACGTGGTCGCTGGTCTAATTTCCAAGTCTGAAAAAGCGTGTCACGGCCCGTGGTCGCTGTGATGGCTTTGCAAGGTAACTACACTATCTACCAGAGCTACCCATGCGGCGAAGACTTGAATTCAAAAGCTTTGTGCAGTGCTTTTAAGAAGTTCTGCAAATACATGATGTTTCTTCCAGTAACTCTGTGACTCCTGGCAGCAGCGAGTAAGATGAGTAAGCCCCTTCTCATAGCTTAAGCTGGCTGAAGTTTGTAAGCCTCTGTTTTGATGTTGAACATGTACAATTTTCTTGGCCTTTATAGGAAGCTGTGGGCGCTCCACATGGTGGAAGCTGGTCTAAGTAACTTAAGATAAAATGTTGCAGCTTTGGGCTCCGGAGTTTGGCACCTTGTCCAGTTTAGCTGCTTCCTCTCTTCCCTTAAGCAACGCAGTGGTGGATTTGGGCAAGCATGCCCTAGTTCCAATTTAATTTTAATCTAAAACTCATTTTAAAGCAGCCACATTACTTTTATTGACAATCTGAGAGAATAATCTTACATGAACACTGTTGCTGGGTTCTGAGAAATATAAGACAGCGACTAGGGCTGCAGTGGTTGATATCACCAGAGTCTGGCTTTCCCATGCTCATCATATCCTGTAAGGATATGAATTCTAGCAGTACAGGGAGGTCTCTGAGATTAGACCTTGCTGGACAAGCCTTTTTGCAAAGAAATGCAGGAGAGACTTGGGGTAGGAGGAGATGATGTGATGCTGCCGAATTCAGTTATGGGGATTTGGTTTATTCAGGCAAGGATCAACTGGGAGATGCTGCATCCAGTCCTAGATGGTGACTTTGGTATCACCCGTGGCTCTATCGAATATCAGGTCTGTGTCAGAAGTGCTGATCAGGGTTATGTTGATATCTTCTCCAGGAAAGGGCTGGTTGATCAGCTTGGTAGAATACCAAGGCTTTTTGGCCTGCATCAGTTCTCTCCTCGCTGCATATACTTAACCTGGGCCTGTGTGCAGGGAGGATGAGTTTGAAATGTTGTCCATTCCTGCTAAGTTGAGGGGAGAGGCAGCTCAGGGCTTATTCTTGGGAGCAGACTGAAGTCTCTGAACCTTCACTTAACCTGGCTGTCCATCCCTTTGCCATTAAAAGGGGGTCCCCACCACTGCTTCCTGCCAATCACCCCCCTTGCTATGAAGCAGTCTCAGGGAACAGATCAAGCTAAAACTGCGTTTGTCCACCCTCCCCCACAAGGTTAGAGGCTGCACAAGGAGACAGCAGCAGCACCAGCTCAAGAAGTAAGAGGAGCCTGGTCAGATCTCTGCTGGATGTCAGTGGCAGAGCAGCGGAAGCAGCATGCTCTAGATGCTGTGTGATTTCTTGTTAGCTGTGCATTTCTTCACACTGTTTAATTTCTGGCTGCTACAGCTGTTATGGCATCTGCTGTCACTTCAGTTCCCAGCTGGCTTACTGTCCTTGGAGGTGCAGGGGACTTTGGGGAGCTGTCACACTTCCCTGGGGCCCTGCGTGAGGTGTGGTGACCAGTTCCAGGCAGGGTGGTTGTTCCCGTTACCATTGTAGCAGGTGAAGGCTGCTTCTGTGAACAGGCTTTTTTCCCCCCTCTTGGGTTCATGCTAATTGGCAGGAAGGAGGCCTGATACCTGAAGTTTGATTTCCCTTGAAAGTGTTAATAAAAACATCTGCCCAAAGCTTCTGGTGGAGATGTGCTGGGTTTGGACAGCCAGGCCACACGGCTGCATAAATGCTACTGCATGAGTGACACCACGAGGCTTCTCAAATCCCTCTTATTTTTATGCTGATTGCTGAAGTGATTTTTAATCCTTCAGACATATTGGTCTCTAAGCACTTTTTTCAAAGAAGAAAATAACCTAACTCAAGCAGTTTGGGTAATAATAGTACTTAGTGCTTAACGAACACTGTAGAATTAATCCTTCTGGCCCAATAAATTTAAATAAAATTGTGTTGATCTTGGCTGGGGACTGGGAAATGGTGTGAAATCAGCTTTTTTCCAGGTGTGGAGTAGTGGCTGCCTTGCTTATCTGATTACTGTGGCTCTGTCATGGCCAGGGGAGATGGTGTGGGTGATGCTGGTGAACCCATGAAGCTTGGGTTCAAACTGAGCCCGGCGTTTTGGTTCTTTTCCAGCACTGCAGCTGCACTGTTGATCAGCTGTTGTTCTCCAGGCTTGGTCAGACCTGCTGAGGAGCAGGAACAGGTCTCTTGGTCCTGAGGAAGAGTCAGGTCAGGAGTAACTGCTTAGGGCCAGGAGAAGCTACTGGTGCCCTGTCCTGCTCCCTTCCATGCCTCATTCCTTGGGGTCAGTGCAGATGTCCCACACCACTGTGCAGGGCTGCCCTGTTACTTGGAGAAATCTTGAGACCACCCCAGAATGATTCAGACAGAGCAGTACAAATGGATCCCCTGCAGAAAAACTGCTTCAAGGTGGCCCAAGTCCCTTGGGTGGCCCTGGCCTTTGCTCAGATCTGCAGGCTCATTGCAGAGTCAAGTGACGAGCGATGTGTGTGGGCATTGCCAATCTTGTTGGTGCTGCATTTGTGCCAACAGGGAAAAGCAGCACTGAGATGGAGGTGCTTAATGATTTTGTTACCTCTTCCTACGTTTTGTGTGTCAGCTATTGCAGGCTGAAATTGATTGTTTGATTTACTTCTTGTCTTCAGGTTACAAGCTGATCGGAAGCCATTCTGGGGTGAAGCTCTGTCGGTGGACAAAGGTATGCTTTTTTCTCAATTCATAAATAAAAAAAAGATAAAGCTAGAGACTTATTCAGGTATTACAACTTATAGGTGAAATACCCTTTAAAAATGTGATATTACCTGTAAGAAAACATTCTGTCTTACAGGCTGTAGTTATGCATTTCAAGCTATTAAAAACTTGCTGCTAAGAGTGAGAACATGACTGTGGCAAAGAGCTGGGAACATCATTTTCTGTTGTTGTTTTTCCCATTTCTGCTGTCTGCTAAAATATCTCTTACCTACTAAAATATATGGCAGGAGCAGAACGCCATGGGAAAGTGGGAAGGTTTCGTCATAGGTGTGAGGTCTTCTGAAACAAAGATGACAGTCCATCGCTCCGTTCAAATGAGCGCACAAGGGCACTCATTAAACCTGTTCTTCTGTGACTAACACATCTGATTTGTAACAGGCAATGCTCCTCCACTATTTTGCAACACTTGCCAAGGTCTAGATAGCAAAATAATTGTCACTAGGAGTTTTTTAAATTTAGTCTTTGGGGGTGTGTGTATCTACAGCTGTACATAATATACGTGTGGGTATATATATATATGTGTATGCATATATAGATGGAAAAAAATCATCCCCCAAGTCCTATAGTTGTAGGCTATGTAAGCCATTAGCTTTTCAAGTAGTTTGTTTGCAGGCTTAAAACTTTTCCCGGTGGAGGTGCAGAGCCCTGTAGAACAAACATCAGCTGCTTCGATATGTTTGTTTTAGCTGTCCTCTGCAGGTCCCTGAGAAGCGGTTTGCAGCTCTGAAGTTGAAAGCTGGCCTGTAATGGTATACATTTGAGGAGTAACATTGATTTTAACATGCTCAAGCCTTCAGCATTCGCAGGATGATAAACTGGGAATCAGCATCTCATCAAAATGCCAGCGCATCTCTAATTCTTGAGCTGTGGCAGCGATCAGTTCCTTGGTCTCTCAGCTCTCTTTTTGCTGCATGATTAACTTTGTTTATTTTTCAAAAGAGCTCTTTGAATGGCAATCACCTAAGTGGGTGGCTGCAGTGAGGTTCTTATTGAAATGGCTGGTATCAATGAACTGTCTTATCAAAAGACTTGTTCTTGTGAACAGCTTAAAGAGCCCACCACTGTATTGTCATGAATATTTGAGACATACTGATTCCAGTGATGCTTCTGCTGTTTACTCTTGCAAATATTTCTCTTCTATCATTTTTACCGTCAGAGAAGGCCATGACATGTTTAAAGAAAAACTTGTCAGACTTCATCAATGCTGTGACTGAGAGAAAAACAGAGAACCTATTTTTATTAAAGAACTGAAATTTAATGCGGCACTGTAAAGCCATTTCACAAAATAAATAGCAGCTCTGTGTGCTTAGATAGTACCATACTATTTTTAGCTTAAGCAGGAATTGAACATAAAGCCGTCTAATAAATTGAGCTGAAATTGGTTACAGGCAGTGGCTTTGACTCAGATTCACACCAATATGTGAGTGTCTTCAGGAGGTTTGTTCCAGATTTGTATCAGTAGAAAGCAGGAGCCAGGGCTACAAGGAATAGTATTAAGCAGCGCTCCACAGTGGTATCTCAGATTAAAATGATTGTGTCTGTCGTGTTCTGGAAAAAGAGCATAAACCCTGCAAATTTAAGGAAGGGTCCAATTAGCCTGTTTTATGAAATCCATAATACAACTTGCTCTCCTAGAACTTGCGAGTCTCCTGAAACCTCTGTCATTTGAGGGGTGGGTAGAATAAACAAGATTTTCTATTTTGTTTAATCTTCCAGCAATGCTGTACATACGCTAGGCATTACTTATTCTTTCCCTAGTGCTCAGTGGAAACTTTCTCTTGGATCAGTAGGACACTTCAGGTAGAGGAAGATAGATTAAAAGTTATTATGTTATATTTCAATTTTTCTCTGGAGAGTGGTAAAGATCCTTTCTAATTTATTATTATTTAACTGAGATAATGAAAGACAGTCTTTGCTCCAAGCAACTTGCATGCTAAATAGGAGACAAATTCCGGTGGGAAGGCTGCTGCAGCTCTGTGAAGGAATGTGTGATGTCCTGCTGGAGCCAATGACTGGTGTGAATGAGGGTTTATAAGGTCAGGATATTTATTTAATTTAGTGCTAGAAGAAATGCTTTACTAGACAAATGGAAAGAATTGAGTGTTTCATAGTGCAGCCTTTAAATTGATCCTTGTTACTCTTTATTGGGCTCTTGCAATAATATTTCTTACAGCTTAAGTGGCTTTACCTGCTTTCTTCTGTTGGCTGGTTCAGTTAAAAGGTTCAGTGGAGCACACTTACACTTTGGTGCTGTGAGTGAGAAGATGCCGATTGTCTGGATAGATCCTTACAGAAACAAGGCATTTATGGTGTCAAGTTTAAAGCTGTGTGAGAGGAAACTTACACAATCAGACTGTATGCTGATCTGCTTATTAGGAATTTCTTCAAACAGACTGCATTTGTCATTATTCTGACCTGTTACATAGCTGTGACCTGGCTTGCTGTACCCATCACAGGTGGGTGAACACCAAATTTACTAGTGATGGAAAACTGCAGATACGCCCAGGGAGCAGACTTTAAATCTTTACACTTGGTTTGGTTACAGATAAAGTGTTTTAACTTTCTCAGTATTTGTGTCTTTTTCTGCTGTCAGTCGATGCTTCGAGGCCGAGGTGGCTGCTACAAGCACACGTTTTATGGGATTGAGAGCCATCGCTGCATGGAAGCCACACCGAGCCTTGCTTGTGCCAACAAATGCGTGTTTTGCTGGAGGTAAAATATTGTTGCAGTTTTACTTACCTAGTCACGTATTACAGTCTTTCTGTGCTATTGCACTTGGGGAGAGGAATGCTGTACTGTGAACAGCTATGCAAGAAACAGGGCAATAGCTATGTAAGAGGGATGTCTGTTTTTCCATGGTGCTAATCCTGTGCCCCGCTCCACTCAGCTGTGTGGGCCAGCTGGGCTTTGTTCTGCACCACTTCATCCCTGTCCTTATCCTCAAACATAGGGCAGTGTCATTCATGTGTCCTTTTCCACCTGGAAGTGTGAGGAGGAGGAGTGAGGAAGGGAGGAAGGCTCACCCCTGCCTTTGTGCCTCTGCCTGCACTCCTCCTCAGAGAGCCGTGGAGCCCATGGCTCAGGACTGGTAGGGCCTGAGGTAGGTGGGTGGGAGACTGCATTTCCTAGAGGCTGAATAAGATCTGATGGCTCCCCAGCGCTACCTTCCCTCGAGCAGGGTCCTCTGCAGCCGTGTCTTGGGCCCCAGCAAGTTCAGACCATCTGGTAGAAGGAGAAATCAGGGAGACAGGAGATGGGCTCTTCTCCATCTACTGCCCACACATCCCTCTGCACCTTGCTCTGAAAGGGTTGGCAAGAGCCAGCACTTGACAGCAGTATGGTTCCCTCTTGAGGCTACTGTCTGGGACTGACTTGTGGTGCTTTGGAGCACGTGGACAGGCCCTCATGCAAAGCCACCAAGGTGCTAAATATTTTGTTGTTTTCTTTGAAACTAGATCCTTTTTCTTACCTTCACCCTGCAATTCACTTTCTCAGTGAGTGAAAATTGATGACTTCATAACTGTTGCCTTTCTAAAACAGTAGTTAATAAATGATTTTCCATTTTAGCTAGTAAAGTGACCCTTTTCTCAAAGGAATTACTTCACTGTCATTTCTCTGAAGGAAATGAGCTTTGCCTGGATATGAACTGTCAGCTGCTCTAGCACTGCTAACTCACCAAAATGCCTGGATTTCAGAGGGAGTTTTTTGCTAGGCTGGGGGAGTGCAGGAGGGGATCGGTGAGTCTGAGAAGCTCAGCAGAAATAAAAGCAATGACGTGAAAGTGTACTGAGTGGGAGGACACAGAGGTTATTCTTTGAGCTCTTTTGTCTTCTGCCTTGCTAGCTATTTCAAGCCATGGGGGCTGCATGTCCTCTGCTATTTGTCTACCCTAGGGGGCTGGCTGCCAGCAGCAGCTATTCCATCCCTAAGCCTGCGTGTCCAACGTACCGGTATTTTCATGCCACGTTTCTGAGTACTGTTTCCTGTCTCTCATAGAGAGACTTATCAAGTTTTATTAATGCAAACATTTCAAGAGAATATTTAAATGACAGCATCCATGCAAAAGTGCTGCTGAAACTTCAAATGCCTTTGAAGCTGCCTTCCATACTAGTATTAAGTATAAGCATCAGATACCACTTGTCCTGTTAAGTTTGCATTTGGGAGCCTATTCCAGAATGTTAATTGGTGCTCTTGATGGACTTTCATTGTATCCTGGCTTGAAAGGACAGCAAATGCCATGTTTAATGTGCAAGTATTGCCACTTTTCTTCAGAGCCTGTAATAACAATCTGATGACTGCAACGAAAAATGTACTGCTTATTCCTTTTTTCCAATATCAGCTAGCAGTGGTGCATTTAATTCTGCAGTGGTGGCTGTACTGCGAGGAGGAAGATTGCCATGTGTATTATTGTCCCTCTGTCCCTACACAGAAGGTACATCATAAACAGCAAATAGAAAGCAATAACATCACCAAAACATAGTGTTTTGTTCCTGGTATTGCACTGCAGACCATTTAATGCTGTTCCCCTTCAAAATGACCCAACTCTGGTATTTCTTAGCAGCAGTACCCCAGCCTGTGTCTAGAGTATGGGGCTGAGCTGGAGAGGTCAAACAAGTGTAAATTAGGATAAATTGCAAAGAGTGATACCTTCCATGTGACTCATCGTTCTGGAGGTGTCATTTGGCACTTTGAGAAGAATCCTGGAAACATGTAGCTCAAATCATATTGAGTGCTGGAACGCTTATTTTGCTAATGGTAACAACCTGAATGCAAGCAAATAGCTTTCCAGAGGGCTGTGCTGAAAAACTTTCTCATTCACCTTCAGTGGGCGAAATGGGTTGCAGTTGTTGGACTTGTCCATGTGGACAGCAGCTGTCTGCTCATCTCTGACCTCTGGATTTGGAGACTTAAGGTTCAGTTTGCATCTCATCTCACGGCTCATTTTATGTACACCTTAAGCTTGACATAAACCAGAACTGTCACTGAAAGCTTTCTCCCCAGCTTTGGCAGCACTTTCAGACCCTGTGCTTGTGCTGCTATCCTTCCCATGGCTGCGAGCTGTGCCAGGTCCGGTTAGTTGGATGAAAGGAGACTTCCTCGTCCACTTCCGTCCTTACCTGTTGCATGTCAGCGCAGTTCACAAACATCCAGCAGTATCTGCACACTTCTTACTTTAAACCCACCACTCCTTGCAGATGCTTAATCACATGAGGCTGAATGCAGGATTACAGGCACCAGTGGCTGGGTAGGATAAATATATTACCTTCTTATTAGCAGTTACCATCTGTGCTGTTGGAGACATAGGAAACGATAGTTTTGATCTACAGTTGGCAAAATGTTTTTAATACAGGTTTTATGCTTTGCTGGCCTTGTTGTGCAGCTCTGTGCACTAAGCTGTAGATAAGACTGCTGTGATTTTTTTTTTTTCCTTGATCCCTTTCAGGATTTTGACATTTCTAGAGGCTGCCAGTACTTCCAGCTGCATAACTCACTGCGGCTCTCCCAGGATCACTGAGGAAAAGGCCGAGGAGCCTGTTTGTTTTCTCTTCCTCACTTTGGCAAGAAATGCTGTAGTTCAGCAGCGTGCCTTGGGAATTGGATGTCATTGCAGCTGGCTGGTCGTGACTGATGTGTTCTGGCCCCGGACCAGGCATCGCGGGTGGAGCCAACCCCCAAACACTTGGACAGTTGGGCTGCCTTATAAAAGATGCAGCTTGACTGTGCTCTAGAGACCTTCCTCCTCCTGGTCGGTGGGTAGCCTGCCTGTGCCCCCCTGCTGGGCTGGCCGCTGGCCCTTGCTTCCATTCCCCTTGTGGCTGGTAGTTTGGTGCAGGTTCGTGATGTGGCAGGTCATTGGTTTGTATGTTGTTCCCCCGCAAGGCAGCAGTCACACGGCGTTGCAATAAAAGCAAGAGGGGGTAAAAAATACAAAACCAAACCCAACAAATGTTAGTTACAGCAACATCCCTATCTCATAACTCTCCCTACAGAAATAGGCCATCACTATCTGTTACTGCACTCAGTTGGTCTCTCTGTGGTGTCTCTTTAGCTTAATTGTCTAAATGGAAATGTGCAAATGACCAAATCTCTTAATCAATTAGAGCAAGTGTGGGGACTGAGGCTTTCTGACACTCTGTACTGCGGCACAACCACCAGGCAAACCTGATTTGATTATGTCCTCTGGCTGAGTGTCTAAAACACGATCGATTTCTGTGGAGCGATGGAACAGCTAAATAAGATTTAAATTAATAGGCTTTATTTTGCATCTGAGGAGGAGACAACCCAGACAGAATGAAGTATCCCATAAAGAAATGTCTTCATATTTCTTCTTTTGTAGCTTTATATTGTTTGTACCTGTACTTGAAGGCTCCAGCTTTAACTTGTACAGTAGGCAACAGCTGAAACTGTTTGGACTGTCTGAATATACGTGGCCAAAAGCCAGTGTGATGGTTTTGCTCGGGTGGGCGACCGAGCTCCACCACAACCGCTCTCTCACTCCCCCTCCTCAAAGAGGAACAGGGAGAAAATACGACGAAAGGGGCTCAAGGGTTGAGATAAGGACAAGGAGATCGCGCAGTAATTATTGTGATGGGCAAAACAGACTCAGCATAGGGAGATAGTAAGATTCATTGCCTATTACTAACGAGCTAGAGAAGTGAGAAACAAAGGAAAGAAACCAAAAGCACCTTCCCCCCCCCCACCCACCCTCTTCCACCTCCTCCCCTCGAGCGGCGCAGGGGAACGGGGGAATGGGGGCTATGGTCAGTCTATAGAAATTCTTCTCTGCCACTCCTTCTCGGTCACTCTCGTCCCCTGTGCTGTGGGGTCCCTCCCACGGGATGCAGTTCTTGCTGAACTGATCTAGCGTGGGCTTCCCACAGGCAGCAGCTCTTCAAGAACTGCTCCAGATATGGGTCCGTACCACGGGGTCCATCCCTCGGGAGCAAACTGCTCCAACCTGGGTCCCCCACGGGCAGCAGCTCCTGCCAGGTCACCTGCTCCTGCGTGGGCTCCTCTCCACGGGCTGCAGGTCCGGCCCGGAATCTGCTCCGGCAGGGGTCTTCCACAGGCCGCAGTCTCCGTCGGTGCAGGGCCACCTGCTCCACCGTGGTCTCCTCCACGGGCTGCAGCGTGGAACCCTGCTCCACCGTGGTACTCCATGGGCTGCAGGGGGACATCCTGCTTCACCATGGTCCTCACCACAGGCCGCAGGGGACTTCTGCTCCGGCGCCTGGAGCACCTCTCCCCCTCCTTCTTCACTGACCTTGGCGCCTGCAAGGCTGTTCCTCACTCCTCTCACTCTCCCAGCTGCTGTGTGGCGCAGCGTTTTTTTCCCTATCTTAAATATGCTCTCACAGAGGCACAAACAGCATCACTTATTGGCTCAGCTCTGGTCAGCAGTGGGGTCATTACCAAACATGGGGCAGCTTCTAGATCCTTCTCACAGAAGCCACCCCTATGGCCCCCTGCTACCAAAACTTTGCCACATAAACCCACTACACAGTGATCACAGTAAGCCCTGCAAAATGAAGAGATTAAAAACAAAATTAATCTCCTACAGGAGAGGTGCTTGAAAACTGAAAACAGATCAAAACAAAGTTTATTTTCATTAAAGAACTACTCCAGAGGTGAAGTTTGTCAAGGAAATGTGAAATATGATATCAGAGGAGCTGACAGCAATGCAGATTTGTAAAATATGTTTGGAACCTGAGCCTGGAAGTTCTGGAAACCTTTTGGCATCTCCAGCCACCTGTCCTTGCTTCAATAAAGCGAGACTCTTCTCCCAGAAAGAGTATAATTCTCCTATTTTTGTTTACAGAACTGTAGCAGTTATGGTGACCTGTGTTCATCCTTTTCAGTACAATTTTTTTCACTGGTTTATTTACCTGGAGGTAACCGTGCAAATGGAAGGGGAGGGGCAGATGTCAGAATATAGCTGCCTCATCCTTGGTAAAATCTGAACCAATGTCACAAGTAATTTCTGAACACAAAGATTTTAACTTCAGATAGAGCAGAGAATGTTTTTCATGGTGCCTTTATGTGCTGCTCTGCCAGCACTGCAGTTGCCTGTTGGGCATTTATCTTATGGAAACGCTTTGGGGGGGTCCATTGGGGGAGGTGGGAGCAAGCCCCTGGGTCTCGCTTGGCTGGGGCCTTCTGTGCCGGCACACAGTGCTGAGGCTGTGCTGAGGCACCCTCGGTGCCTTTGGTGCTTGTTGTCAGAGCAGGATGGAGTTGTGTCTGCTGCTCTGTGTGGTACGAAAGGCCGCACTGCCAGGCATGGTCCTTGGTAATGGTTAGATGCTGATTTGCCAAATCCCGGCATGGAAGCGTGGCGGTAAGGTCCCTGTAAATGACCTTGAGGTCACTAAAGCCCCAGCGTGGCATCTATGGTGGAAGGTTCCCAGCTCACCCTGTGCAGTAAGGAGCATTTTCATTGCTATTGTTACGTAAAAGGATCAGAAGGGAACAAAAACCAGCCTGCCAGCACTTCCTGGGACTGAAGTCTGCGCTTTTCATCTCACAGCCGTGCATTTTTGTGTTCTTGGACTTGTTGCCGGCTTTTGTAGCTGCCATTGCCAATCTGTGTATGTATGGCATTAGTAGTGACCATAACCAGATTGCTATGAAATGCTTACGTATGCCTTGTTAGGTATCGCAGGTGACTTGGTAGCCTGTTACAGCAGTGAGAAACTTGATGGAGTGATCGTGGGCTCTGAAAGCCACCCTGCGCATCCCGAGGGGTTAACTTCAGGGTGGTTTCTTACCTGTGCTGAGCACGGTGCCTGCTCCTGCTGGGAAGGAACAAGACAGGCTGACACAGCCCCTGGCAGGCCTCTGGGAGGTGCTCAGCAGCACCTGCTGTTCCGTAAACTGTGCCCTGCTTATAAAAGGTGAGCATTACGGAGATCTGAGGGCTGGGGTGTAATTCTTCAGCATGGCACGTCTTCCGTCCTTAAGGCTTTGGAAATGTGAGTTCAAAAAGGGGATTTGTCTAGAGCCTTGTGAAGTTCAGTCCCCTCAGTTTGGGGTAGCTGGCAACTCCAACCTCATCTAAAGCAGTCACTGTTGTTAGTGCCACAAGTTGCTGGCGGTTGTTGTAACGTGACTAATCTCAAGAAAAATTACACCTTGTGATTCGGCAGCACGTTGAGGGGGGAGCATCAGCACTCCCCAGGAGCTGGAGGGAGGTCAGCTGCAGCGTGCTCCTAGGAAAGTGCTCTGAGCTGCTGGATTGGGGATGAAAAAATAAATCAACCGAGACTTCTTCAGCTGTTTCTGAAAAATCATTTTTTACCTAAATTGATTTTAAATCATGGAAGTCCAAGTTTTCTTTCTAAAATACTCACTATATTGTCACTGTTAAAATGAGTTTTCTTTGGATGTTTAGATATCCAAAATTTGATCTTGGACTTATTTCCCCAGTGTTTTCTTCTCTAAAATAGCTTATTCCTACGTCCTGGTGAGTTAATGCCATGTCTGTTGAAAGAGCCGTTTTTTTTTTTTTCCTGAATTTATTCATTATAAACTATTTTTCTCACTCCTAAACCTAACAAAAGACTTCTCAAAGCAACACGAAAGAAAATTATTTAATGGGAAGTTTCTGTAGGTACATTGTTCCTTTTCCTCAGACAACAGTCTAGATAAAGAACAAAAACTAAAAATGCCTATCAACTTACTTTTTTCTTTTTGAAGTGAGTGTTGTCTGATGTGTAAAACAATCTGAGACATGAGGTCTCTGGCACATCCCCTGCAGAGGGCAGTTTCAGGTGTGCCTGTGTTAGTCCTGGTGGCTGCACGCTGCCTGTGCTTAGCGGCACGAAGCAGTGATGCCCTCACAGCATGCTGCAGCGTTGTCCTACCAGTTGCCCTGCATACCCAGGCATCCCTCCTCACTCTTGTTCTGAGGCTATTTGTCATTCTGCACGCCTGGAGAACAGCCTGTCCTTGCTGTCCCATCCCTCGTGGTGGAGGTGCTCCCCAACTCTTTGCCTTGCCGTGCTGCGTTTTGCAGTCACCAGCAGGGCGGTGATGTTCTCAGCCAGGTGGTGATCTGTTGCTAATGGCATGCTCTGCATTTGCATCTCCAGATGTGTTGGTTCCGCCTCGGGCTGTGGCAAGCCTGCCTCCCGTGCTGCTCGGCTCTAAGTAACCACTGAACGGGGCCAGCTCCGCACATCGCCCTGCAGCTGTCCTTCTGGCCGGGTCTGGTGGCCTTCTGAACCAGCGGTGACTGGTCGCAGATCTAAGTTTTCCACCACGATAATGTACTCTTTTAAAAATAGTGCCTTCTACAAATCATTTCTTGGGCCAATTTGTGAGAATAGTGGGTAAATCAGAGTCCAAAGCTTGAACTCTTTTTCCTTTGCCTACAAGGCTGCATGGTGGTCTTGGTATGAAATGTTCTCTGTTGGCTGTTATCATCTCCGGGCTGTCTTCTCAAGGGGGTGTGGAAATCACAGACACTTAGTCCATTGTGTCCCAAGGAATTCAAAGTTAAGAGGGGCTGGTACAGAAATCCTGGATTCCTGCTAAAGTAGGCATTGCACTTGCAGTCTTGTAGTCTTTTTGAAGTTACTTTTTCTGTGTTGTCCACAAACTTCCAGCTTATTGCTACCCACAATGATGCTCCACCAGCTGGTTCATCCAGCATGTTCCAGGGCAAGGTTACCACTTCTTAGAGAAGTGTCATTACCTTGTCCTTTCCTAGTCTCATCTAGTTTGTCCCTTAGTCGTTAGAAGTAGAAGAAGAGGTGCCAACACTTGTCATCACGGAGGAACAAGCTTTGTGTCCTTGTGTGGGGGCCAAACTTTTTCCTTGGTTGTCTGCTTACTCCTCACATCAGTACAGGGAAAGGCTTTCTTGTTGGCCCTTTTGTACGTCCTTTGCTAGGTGTATCATACTCTGTGCATTGATCTCTCTGACTGTGACCCTGTGTTCTGAAGTTCTTCCTTTTTTTTTTTTTTTTTCTCAGCTGGAGGATTGCAAGGTTGCAGAAGAGCCTGTGATTCTGCCGGATTGGTTTCTTGTTACACTTTGCTTTTTATTGCCACAGTTTGCACTTCTGCCTTAATAGGGTTTAAAAACCTGCTAGTTCTCCAGAGCTCGTTTGCCCTTCAACATTTCTCCTCTAGGACCTCACCTGCTGGTTCTCAGGGATCATTGAGATCTGCTGTCTCAAACCCTCTTGGTTTTGTTCTGCTTTTTCCTTCCTCTCCCTTCCTGGGAATCACGTACTCTGTCCTTTCATGATCACTGCCACCAGTGTTTCCTCACCTTCGTGTTCTCTGCCAGGTATCGACATCAATCACGGGAGTAAAGGATACTTTATACCTGTGCTACGGTTTCCCACAAAGTCACTTGAAAGACTTCATAATGCTAACCTTTGCTCATAGAAGAGAACAAACATTTTAAAAGAGGGTCATTGGTTTCTTCTGGCCATGCTGGGAGCTGACTGCAAAATAAACTTTCATTTAAGAGCCCAGACTTTCAGGCTCTCATCCTAAGATCATCTGTACTCATGGTTTCACCCTGACAGAAGGCAAGAGGCACAAACTCAGACACTTCTGGTCCTTTTAAAAGAATTTCCTTTATAAATAAGCTGTAGTTTCTTAGTGGGGAGAAAACTAGTTTTGTGAAGAAGTAGCAGTAAATTCCCCTGGTATTTTCCATCATTAGAATTAGCGGTGTTGAATGAACCTGTCCTGAAAATAAAGCAAAAGCTGCTTTACTAAAATCACACCCCGGCCACTGGGGATGGGGATGCAGTGCCTCTCCGAAGCATCCGCCTTTCTCACGTAGGTCTGAGAGGGGGCGTGCTGGTGACACTGCCAAATAACACTGGTAGATCAGAGATCTGATGAGTGCGCAAATAAGGCTGGTTGGTGGCAGTCCTTATTAGCTGGGAAAGAGCTGGAGTGAGCCGAGAGCTTTCCATCATCGCTTTGCCTTAGTGTTGCTGGGGTGCTGGGGCAGCGATGGCTTGTCTCCAGAGGGTCAGATCAAACGTTCCACACTCAAATTCTAACACAGTCAGAGCTTTCTAGTGTGCGTGTGGTTTTGGGTAGGACTTCTTTGTGTGCGGTGTTATTTTGGGATGGAAAAGACTATCACACATAATTACCTGCTCAAGGCTTGAGTAGCTGGTGATGCGGGGGGTGGCAGCCCGCAGGGGAGTGGGAAGGTGACGGGGAGTCGGTCTCTGCTGGGGGCTGCGAAACAATCTCATTGCTTTGTGCCCTGGGAGAAAAGAAGCTGCTTTTTGCCAAATGAGCTTTGTAGACATGACCCGGTATGTTTAATAAACAATGTGCTAAAAATTCAAGGGCTGTTAGACGCCAGTAATTAATAGTTGTCCAGTGTGCATTAAGAGCCTGTTGATTTTCTGCCAGCTTGCCCTATTAAATATATGGGGTACAAGCTATGTAGTTAAACATGTAAGTGTTTTATAAATGCCTTTTTATAGTTGGCATTCAGAAAACTTTCCATGTTGGCAGCATTTAAAAAAAAATCCAAAAAAGAAAGCTGTTTTAGCTTAAAGGAGCTTTGAGACGGTGAAGCAGTTTGAGAGTAGCATTTGAATCTTTGCTCTTGAAGCGGGCACAGCAGCGTTTGGGCTGAGGGCTGTTCTTGTTGACTCTGGATCTAGAATTTGTGTTTTAGCACTGCTCAAGTGTGGAGCTGCAGCCAGTGGGAATCTTTCGATGGTCTTCAGTAGGCCATTTCCTTCTAAAAATGCAGCCATTTCTTTCTGAAAAAGTGCTCTTGTCTCTCTCTTCTCCTTTATTTAAATGCTGAACGTGATCTCCTAATGCCCTCGGAGCTGGAAGGAGTGAGTGAGGCAGGTAACCTCAGTCCTCTCCGTGGCTGACTTCCAGGGATGATGAAAGCAGTACAGAAAAGAGATCAGCTGGTTATAAGACTGAGTTTCAAGAGGACATAGTGCTTGATGTTGTCTTGTCCAGACCCATATTGATCCAATAACGCTATTTTGAAGGGCATAGCAAATATATGCTACTCTTCTTCGAGTACGTTGTTCTATAAGCCACAGTAGAACTGGTAGGGGAGAAGTAGAAAAACCTTTGTAGCATATTTTGGGGAACAAACAGGAGAGGGCAGAGAGAACAAGGAGGTGAAAACATAAATTCTTTGGTTTTCTTAGTGCAGCCTTTAGGCATCTTCCTATCCCTGTTCGATACTAATCTGAGTGCAGCAAGGTTAGTGGGAAGTTCCTCTCTCCAGGGAGAGGTCCATGCTCTTGTACAGGCTCTCCTTGGGTTGGAGTTGTCCAGGAATGTGCATGCTGCTTTGCGGGGTTTCACTTGCTGGTCTGGATTAGGTTCTTCCAGATAACTTACAGTGGCTGAGTAATATCCTCCCACGGCAACGAATAAAGGAACAAGAAGTTTCAGGTATCTTCCAGGCACTTGGGTGGTCGATTCACCTGAGTACACTTTTTGCATTTTTGAGGAAAGCAAAATGTGGGTACAGTGAGTGGTCCTCTCTGCAAGGTCGGCTTCCTATCCCAGTTCAATGCAGCTGCCCCTCAGAAAGATGATCAGTGTTTTCTGTCCCCGCAGTCAGTTTGACTCCTAAATTAACACTTCATTTTTATCCTTTGGGAGTCAGTAACTGGGTGGCTGGCAGGCCTCAGAAGTGATGAGAAGCCCCTACTGAGTAAATCTGGAGACTAACTGCATTCACCAGAGGTGAATCTGGCATACTGCAGAGTTGCCAGAACCTTTATGTATTTTGAGTAGCCTGCTGTCATATATTTTGTTACTGGTGTTAACCAAGAATTGACTTAGAAGTAAATCCTTTCCTTCTCAAGGTAATAATTTGTACTTCCAGAATGGAACTCTAAGAGTCTTAGGATCTTCCTTCTTAAGTGCTTTATGTAGCTGTGGTCAGAAGAGAAGGTAGAGCTGTTTTTTCTTTTTTTAAAGAGGTCTTTCTGGCTGCAGAGCATCATTTTTAACTTAAAAACCTTTTACCCATGATTCAAAATACCTATGCTAATGTTTACACTAAACTGCAAGGCCCATTTTTTCTGGAGAGGACCAGAGTCTGGGAGGAGAGGGGTAGGAGACTGGTGTTCAAAGTTCACATCTGAGAGTTGTCAGAGGCAGGATCTTGCATATAATTTGCTCTTGTTTTTCAATTTTATTAAAAAATGCCAGAGCCCCCAGGGTGGTGGATGAGTTCGTACAAATTGCAGTGAATAACTCAGTCTCTTTTTCCTTCAGACATCATACGAATCCAGTGGGCACAGAGTGGAGATGGAAGATGGACCAACCTGAAATGATCTTGCAGGAGGCTATTGAGAACCATCAGAATATGATTAAGCAGTTCAAAGGTAACCTTTCTTACTCTTCCCCGTTAATGATACTTTGGGAAGATAATCAGCAGCACCACATTCAAAGCTTAGATTAAAACATTTTGGTTACCTGCAGAATGCTGCTAAGGAGGCATAAGATTTATAATCTCAGAAAGATGGGCAAATGGGAAACTTTTGGGGTGTACTTATTACTTGTTTTTGGAAATATTCTGCCTTGTTTTTGACCTTAGAACATGAGTCAGCTGTTGGGTATCTACTGCTGTCTTGAGGGAGTACTGTGGAGTTGCCTGTTGTGCATCATGGCAGTTACATCCCTTTCTTTGTGTGTACAGAGGCTTCTGCAGTGGTTAAAGCTAGCCTGCATGATGAGTGATGTTGATTCTTACACAAAAGTGAAGGCAGGTGGAAGGCAAAAGGAATCAATCTCTAAACTGAATAGGAAATATGCTGTCCAGCCATGTTCCCCTGGGAGCTTTTGTTACTTCTGAAACTTCCAGGCTGTCTTTTCCTCACTTATAAGTGAGCGGTAGCATTCAGGATGATGATATTTATTAAGAATTATTCAGTATATTTCTGTGCAACTGAAGCTGCAGTTGTTAGGCTGCTTTGAAAATTACTGTATTTTGTTTCCAATATCAGATCTTTATGAGTTCATTCGCTTGCTATATATCTGTATATATGGAGATAGCTGGCTGTTAATTTTGTTTTGTTTTTCCCCCAGATGTGTAATAAGCTTGGTCTCTTTGCCAGGGTCAGCATTGTGTGCTCAGAGGACTGGCCAGCTTGGCAGGGCAGGTCTAGAACTCTGCTCTTCCTAATTGACAGCAGAGGCTGCGTGAGCAGCAGGAGTGAAATGAAGCGTCCATAAAACGTGCAAGATGAGCCTCAGCCTTGGCTGTCATTTTGGGAACCCGTTTGTTTACATTGGCTGTGCACAGAGAAAACCCAATGGATTAAAAATGTGACAGGCAAAAAAAAAAACTTGTGTCAGCGGAGGGGAGTTGCTCTGTCTCACTCATTGGACTTATGTAATAGGCGGAAAAATAACTCAAACTGGGGCCTCATGAGCTTTGTTTTACACATTCATGAAGTGGCTGGTTTGAATCATCTCGCAGTCTCGGACCAACAGCTCCAGGCAAGCCAGCTCCCTGGGAGCTCCCGTTCTGAGCTGGGTGGAGAGCAGCCAGAAGAACCAGACCGGGCTGTACCCTGCCCCCTGCGTGCAGCCCGTTGGGTTGGGTTGCAGCTCTGTTACTCCTCAGGAGAAAAGTGGCCGTGCTGCAGTGGGACAGGGGAAGGGGACGGTAGTTTGGTGGGGATGTTTTCCGTAGAGAAGAGGTAGTGACAGGAGTGGAGGCACAGTAGGGGTAGTTTGGTGTCAGTAGTGCATCTTCCTTCAGTCCAAGCAAAGCTCAGCTCCTGGTGCTCGAGGCAGTAAAGTCAGGTGTAAAGACGTGCAGGTCTCACATCCGAGCTTTGGTGGTGTTCCTTTTGTGCTGGGGCTGTGTGGGGAGAGTGCTTGGGAAGGGCAGAAAGGGTGCTGCCTGGCTGGCCCAGAGCTGCTGCAGGGTTTCACGGCCGCCTGTTAACTCAGCTGCTGGGATGCAGTGCCAGCACAGCAGGGGTTTGGGTACAGGTGGTTTGTCTGAAGAGCCAGTAGGATGTCAGATTTTGTCTGTAACGCAGTAACAGTTAAAGCTATAAACACGGCGGTATTCATGCTTAACACTTACAGCACTGAGCACTTTTCAGAATTCCGCTCTCTGATTCAGTCTGTTCCAGTTAGCCAGGCTCTTAAGTTAGTTGAAATGTGGCTGGGCAGGCTACAGGGATCGTGATCAATAGCTTGAAGTCTGGTTGGTGGCTGATAACAAGGAGGGTAATTCAGGTGTTGATCCAGGAGCCTGGGTTGTACATCTCAGTGAGTGGATGATGAGACTGAGTACACCCTCAGCAGCTTTGCAGGCAATGCTAATTTAGGGGGGCTGACAGACACGCTGACCAGCAGAGCTGTACTTCAGCAGCACCTCCAGAAAGCTGCTCTTGGGGCTGATGGGGACACATGGAGCTCAGCAAGGAGCAGGAAGTTCTGTGAGGGTGTCATCGCCCTGTTGTCGCTGCTGGGAGGAGACCCTCCTGCTATTGGAGATGAAGGGACACCAGAGTCAGGTTGCTGTTTGATAGATTCAGGCTAGATTCATCAGAATAAGCTTGTACAGGGAAGGTGGTGCAGCTCTCAGATGGGTCCCCAGAGAGGAGTGGGGACCTTCTAGCCTTAGAGGCTTTCAAGTCTTCTAAGCAAATCTGTTACTGCCCCAGCAGTGTTGGCAGCTGTCCTCTCTGAGCAGGAGCCTGGACCAGACACCTGTGGCAGTCCCTTCTGACCAGTAGTTCTGTGACTTGTGTTATACCTGTTAAAACCAAAAGTCCTAAAAGTAACTAAAAATATGTATCCTCTTCTATCAGGTAGGACCTGAGTTCAAAATAGTCACTTCTATTCACCTTGAAAAAAGCCACGTGCTGTTTCAGATGATGACTGGGTTTGCCTGCAGTTTGTGAAGGAGCACGGGGTGTTTGTGCGTGAGTCAAGGGCAAATCCTGCATGGGGTGTTGGTGCACTGCAGTTGCTCCTGTATGGGAGAAGTGCGTTCTTGTTTGCATTACAAGAAGGTGAAAAGCAGCTTATTCTGCAGCTGTTTGAAAGCCCCGCCTTCTGAAAGCTACGTACAGGAGTTGGTTTAAACCCAACTTCAAACTCTGGAGTAACCCTCTCCTCCCCATGCTACACCTTGATGCGTTCCCAAAAAGGGCTGGGGAGGAGGAAAGATTCAAGCGTGACTTGGCAGCATCTGAAGGTATTCCCAGAGTGCTGAGAGGTCTGTAAAGACCGTCCAGTTCTCTCTTCTGGAGCATATTTTCCATTAAATAGATTCCCAAACGATGCCTGAAACTTGCATGTGCTTCCTCAGCACAGTCATCCCTGACCTGGAACTGTGAGAGGAGAATGACTGGAGGGGAGAAAAAAAAAAGCTCTGGACTAGAACTGTGTTGCAAAGTGGAAAAAGAAAAAAATGTATTGTTACTGCAGAGTAATAGATGGTAATGTGCTCCCTGTCTAGGGAGCCTAAGAGCAAGTGCTTTCAGGAGAAGAAAAACAGGAAAAAAATAAGACCAGTAGCCAGCTGTTACATTTTGTGAATTTTACACTGTTTCCCTGAGGTGCAGGTGAAAAATGTCTAGAGTAGAACCATGTGAGAGCAAAACTGATTAGAAGTGTTGCCCTGAACCCAGGGGGAACCCCCGGGGAACCCCCTTTGCACCTGCCAGAGCTGTGCTCCCTCCGGGCTGGAGGTGGCTCAGGCAGAAGACACGACTGCTTCCAGCAAACCCAGCGGTGCAACGCAAATAGTGGGTTGGATTTTACGATGATGAATTTTAGGATAAATAAGTAATATGTTTGAGCAGAGTGATGGACTAGATTGCTTTGTTGAAGAGGGAGGGAGTGTGGAGGGAAGATGGATTGCAGCTGGGCTCCGTGGGCTGCTCCGCTAACGCTGGTCAAGTTTGCAGCTGGGTGCTGTGTACATCTGCCAAGGTGTTCGAATGCTGATGCCGGTGTAGAGCAGAGAATTTGAGCTACTGGAGAAGAAAAGCATGGGGAAAATGTCTTAGTCTTCAAGGCTCTTGAGTCCACTAATGCTGCTCAGATAACATTTGAATAAATTTGTGCTCTTTGTGGTACCAGTACCACAACTTTGCATTCAGATACAGACATCTCTGTGCACCAGGGGGAGAGGAGAGTTATTGTGATGCGTTGTCTGCACACATTGTAGGGAAAATAAGATGTTCTCTGAAAGAACAAAAAAATATTTTCAGACCCTCTCTCCTATAACATGTCCTAGAGGATAGCTCTCCATCCTGCAAGAGTCTCTGCATGCTTTTAGAGATACCTTCTTCCCTCTTCTAATGTTGCCATAGTGTGTACAGGTTTTGAAGAGTAGAGATGTTAATTAACGTCACATAATTCTCTTTTAGAGTAACCGATGGAGACACATCTTCCTGATAGGGAGCTGAGGTGGGAAGGTGTGAAGCAGTTTATTTGATGGATACCTTTTCTAGGTGGTGACTAGTAAATCTCAGTGCCCTTGTGAAGGGCACGCACAGAACGGAAACATAATTCAAAAAATAAGAGTGGGTGTCTCTGATAATAGAGCCCTGGCTTAGGTGGGGGGAAAAATGAACAAATAAGCCCATGACCTAAACTAGGAAATCCTGCTGGCTTGCAGGAAACAGTTCTGTGGGAATCACTCAAAACACAGGTATTAAAATGAGATCTGGCAAGACCTGTGTATCTTGATGTAAGCGTGCATAAAACGTGTTCCTTGCCCCCCTAGTCCCCCAGGCAGTAGCACAGGTACTTGCAGAGGGACACCCGAAGCCAGCAGCCAGCCTGTATAGGGTGACGTGCCAGATGATGCTTTCCTTTCTGAAACTGAAGTGCGCCAGTAGGAGAGCAGCTGGAGTCAGCTTTTCGCAGGAGACGTGCAGCTCAGAGGTGGCTCGGCTGCACGCTCCGCTGAGATCTGAGCTGGAAGCTGTGCACCACTCTCTCTTGCAGAGGCATCTCAAACTCCTGTGGCTCCCAGCTCCTGCACCTGCATTGAACTTTCTGCATGCCACGTGAAATCTGCCCGAGCTCTGCCTTTGCTGAAGTCCATTGCTGGCTGAAGAGAGAAGGAGGCTCGTCTGCAGGGGCAGAGGCTGAGCGCTGGAGGGGTAGGGCAGCCCCACGTACAGCAGCGTGCATGTGCTCCTTGGAGTACCCACTAATCCTGTTTAGTTTACTCCTGTCTAGCTCATGATTTATGTGGTCAAATGATCACATATAAAACCTCTACGCTCCTGTGCAGTGTATTTACTGTATGCCAGGTTTGATGTAAACCATTTTGAGAAAGTTACTCTCAAACTTTGTGATGTTGGAACTTTCTTCAGTCTGCTTATAAGGCTGGCAGTGTAATTACTGTAGTCCAATTGCAAGATACCAAGAGAGAAATTAATTCCCAAAATGACCTAGAGTAGCTTTAGGAAAACAAAAGTTAAGTCCTTTAATCTCTGTGTGTGGTTGAGATGCTCCTTTCTTTTCAAATAAAGTTCTCATTTAGCGCTGTCAAGTTTCTGCAGAGTAACCATTAGTCCTGTCACCTATTCAGGACAGAGCCTGGCTGGTATAAAATGCACTAAGCTTCACTCTGATCACAAACCAGCTTTTCTACGTGAGGCTGAAGCAATATCCATGAACACCTCTTTTTATCTTGGCTTTGCAGCATAGCATGTAATTTTCTGTACTGCTTCAGCTCCAGCGTCTAGGCAACGGGAGGTGAGCTGAGGACCTGGTTTCAAACTTAAGTCTTTGTTTTTTGAAACAGACCAACCCCCAACCTGAAACCTCAGATATTATTCAAGTACATCAAGGCACGTCAAGGAAATGTGAAGTGACACATTTGGAACAAAAGCTTGTTTGTAGTCAGATGGCTTCATACGGGGTGCTGAGCACTTTGTCGAATATGGATGGGCAGGAGCAGTGCTCACCTCTCCCCTGCCCTCCTGTGGGGACAGTAAATGTGACTCGGGTCGGTTAAACCTGCGGATGGTATCTTCACATGGATGCTGCCATTGAGTTCCTTGCCTTTTCCTCTTTGTTCTGAAATTCCTCTCACTTTTCAAGGCGGCGTCATGTGTTGAGGTTTCTTTTGGGCACGTCCTCTGTTGGGTCGCATTGCACGTGGTGGCCGATGCTGATTCAGACCTGGTGGTTGTGGCTCTGCCCAAAGGAGCCAGGCCCACCTCACTGAGGAGTTTGTTCTCGTGGGGCTGGAACACAGTCTGGTTAGCACTGGAGAGAAACAGAACCTGTTTGTTTTTCAAATGCCAACTTGAAGTGGAATTGAACTTGCTCTTGTGCTTGTCTCAGCATTCAGGCAGCAGCACTGGGGTCTTAGCACGGGAAAGTTTGACTCAAACGTTACCAAGAAGAATTGCTTGCAATAGTTAACTGCACACAAAGCCCTGAACTCCGTGTGTCTGGCCATACAATGCTTTCTTGGTGGTCTCTGTCTGTGGCTTGGTGTTCTCTCTGGTTCAGGAAGGCTCTACCTGGTTTTACTTGGTGGCAGGGTATATTTTAGATATGGATGCATGGTTTGGGAGGAGGTTATATGCGACTTATGCCAGTTCTCTGTCTTTTTTGCAGGAGTGTCAGGAGTAAAAGCAGATCGCTTTGAGGAAGCAATGACAGCAAAGCACTGCGCGCTGTCACTGGTGGGAGAGCCCATCATGTACCCGGAGATCAACCGCTTCCTGAAGCTCCTGCACCAGCACAACATCTCCAGCTTCCTCGTGACAAACGCACAGTTTCCAGATGAGATTAGGTAAGGGCTGGACAAAATAACTCTGTTCTAAGACATTTCAGTGCTGACCTGTGTTGTAATGCCATTTTATCATTTGTCCAAGTCAGCTCTGCACGAGTGCTGACAACAAAAACAGAAAAGCTTACTTGGCACCTGTCTGATTTTAACCTGTATCTCCCTGTGTTTCCTCATCTTTCTCTCTCCCAGCTTGATTTTTTCTTTTCTATATCTCTTAAAGTGTGATCACTGCTTGAAGTGAAGAGAATGTAATATCCTATCTCCTGGAGATGTGAGGGAAGGAGAGCAGCGAGCGAGCTGCGTCTTGTGCTTGGGGACGCAGATACCTGGTGTGAGTGTTTGACAGCTAGAGCAGGAGGCTGAACCCAAACTGTCTGTCTGGTTTGTCTGCTTCCCTTGCAGTCTGACCTCTGCTCTGACTCTGCCTTATGAACAGCCGAAATGGCTCAAACCCAAGGTCTGTATGGGCCAGCCTCTGCAGCAGGACCCAGAGCACAGTGTGAGAGCAGGGGAGAAGCACAGCAATACGTTAGCCTTGTCTGCAGAAGCCGTAGGTGCTATCTCCCTCCCAGAGGGACTTGGGCTAAACATTCACACAGCAATTCAATGAACTCCAAGAGAGTTTTTACAAATACAAAGCACTGCTGATTCTGACGTTTTTTAGCAACCAGGTGACGTTTAACAAAAATAAGGAATATAGCAAGGAAACATAGTTAGTGCCCTTGCTCTGCACAGCAGTGTGAGCTGCAAGGTTGTTGGGAACTGATTTGAACACCACCAGCTAACAATGCTGACAAAGTCCATCCCTGGAGTTAGTGGAGCAAGTTAGTGCAGCTGTGTGCGGGGTGGTTTTGGTATGTTGCTCAGCTTATTTCAGTTCAATGCCTTTCCATATTAGTGCTTTCTGAGAGAGCTTCCTTTTTACTTCCTTTTCGTGGTCTGAATATGGCAGTGGGGGGGGGAAGGGCATGCAATTTTTGAGTGAGTAATTATACACTACAAAGGCATTCCAAATGATTGAATAATTGTGTAATCAAGTTACTTTAAGTCATGTATTATGTGCCTGATAGACAGAAATTGCTCCTTCCTAAAAATAGCATTTTAAAAGGAGAGCATACTATATTTTGAAGCTGATCTCTTAGGATCTGCTGAATGTTGTTAAAAAGAAACAAAAAAGTGATAAAATGCTAGTCTTGCTGTTGTTAAAAGTTACAGCTGATCTTTGGTTAATCAAAGCAAATGACTTGCATAATACAAGAACTGAAGTATGCACCAAGTTCCCAAGTTCATTTTTCTATTGTCAGAAGAGGGAAGCTATAGTCTAAAAGCTGGTCGTAAAATAGGCAGCCTGATCTCTGGCATCCAGCACACAAACTCAGAGCATGCCTGGGGTGTTCTTTGGCTTTGGGGGCACCCTGTGGGTCTCCAGCATGGTGCTGCCTGTGCCTTCCTCCTCCTTTTGTGTTTGGGCTGCAGCTTTGTCTGCCTCCAGACAAACACTTTTTCATAAAGCGAAAGCGATTTTATTGCGTGTGAGCTCATTGAACAGCTACCTGGCCCTTGTCCTCTTTTCTTGTTTCTGATTATTGCCTGTGAACAAGAACCCTCACATCTATGTTTGCATTTATGAGCATCAATAATAATGAGCAGATGCTCATTATTGCTCACAAAAATGAGCATTTCCTTATTCTATTGTTGTTTCTGGGTTTTTGTATCATTAAGCAGGTTGTGTCGTTTTTCTTGCTTGTAAAATCACCCCATGGCTGGTGGTCTGAAGTCAGTTTATTGCTACACAACTCAGCTGTGATTTCTGCATGAGTTCATCTTACACACAGTAAATGCCATGAATTTCAGTTTGGTCTCCTGGATGGGATCTCAGCTGTCTTCAGTTGTGGTAGTTTGCAAACTATAACCCAAAATTAAGGAGAAGCTTTCAA
Source organism: Oxyura jamaicensis (assembly GCF_011077185.1). Taxonomy (NCBI): domain Eukaryota; kingdom Metazoa; phylum Chordata; class Aves; order Anseriformes; family Anatidae; genus Oxyura; species Oxyura jamaicensis. The sequence goes on from NC_048911.1 coordinate 945,456, forward strand.
AAACCTATCCTAGTAGTGTGCAACTAAATTTGAAATCCAGTTGTGTTCAGGGAAGATCAGTTTGTGCCGTTTCTCCCTGGTGATGGCTGCACCCCTGGTTTCCCTTTTACCTTGTCCCTCCTTTGGCGACAGTGTGCAGGAGGTCATGCTGGTTCCCGGCCATGGCAGAGCTCTGTGGGCAGCTCCGGTTTGCAGCAATTTGGGGCAGAAATCACTTGCTGGCATCTCTTAAGGAGAGATTAAGAGAGATCAAGAAGTTACCTGGCTTTCTCCAGTGCTGGGTCTGCTGCCTTTTGCCTGTCCTTAGGATTCAGATCCCTAGAAGAGATGATTTTCTCAGCTCGTGTTTTGAAAAACCACTTGCTCCATCTTCAGGGGGATCTCCTAATTAGGCAAATGAGCTTTAAGGAAAGACAAGAAGTATTTTGGCTATGTGCTTTGTATCTGAATACTTCAGTCCACTCGTGGCTAGAACATTTGGTCATTTCTGGAGCTTGCAGCTTTGGGCTGGCAGTCCAGACAAGCTTAATTGCAAAACAGGTTTTTTAACCAAAAATGTTATATTTGCTCTGGGCTATTTCAGTCTTTTGTCTAAATACATACTGAGAAGGTATGTTTGGATAGGTTGGGTGTTCATGTCGAGTAATTGGATCTTCTGGCTGCTAACAGCTCTGCTAGGTCTTGTTCAGGACAGTTCTTGTCATCCTGTCACCTCTGGGGAGGGTGAGGGACTTTGGTGTATTTTTAGGTGGCGTCATTTGGCAGCTGAACAATAGCTTCTAATTTGTTCTCATCTTCTAAAGGACCAAATCAATCTGGGACTATAGTCTGCTCATTAACAGCCTTCAGACACACACACACACACACACACACACACACACGCACACACACACAAACAAAAAACCCACTTGCCAAGTGTTGTCCTAAAGCTGCTAAGAGCTGGAGTCGCACGGTGCACTGGAGGCTGTCATTTTGTCTCCCTGCGGACAGCGGAGGAATGAACTGTGTGACACCTGCTGCCTTTATCAGTTCTCTGTGGCAAGGGAGCTCGCTTTAGTTTGCTCCTTTTTTTGTCCTTCATTATCCCTTTGCTTAATAGACTTCATCGTGGCTCATTCTCTGTTATACCCTTGGGATTTAGGGAATGGATTAGGCTCTTTGCAGGGCAGGGGAGGTTTCATCATTTAGAAGTTACCTGTGTTGGGCTCCCAGATGCTGCATTCACCAGCACTGTGTAACCAGATGCTCTTTATATGAAATAAGAGTCCTGGAAGTGGAAGGGGAACACTGGGGGAGGGGGTGGCACTTCGTTTTTTTTAACAGCTTTGATTTTCCTTCAAAACATTATTTGATAGATGATGCCAGCTGCAAATCAGGTAAGTTCAGCGTGTCCAGCAGTAGAAATGGCAGAATTAAGGTTGCATTTTTGTTGAATGGGTTTACTTTTCCATGGGCCAGGTTTACTTTTCCATGGGCCAGGGTGAAGAGCAGGTCAGGGGAAGGGGCTGAGCTTCATGGCTTTCACCCATGTGGGCTGTGGTGTGAAGAGGAGTCAGCGCCTCGCATGAACCCGTGGCAGCCTGCAACCGGAAACGTTTCTGAGTGTTTCACAGCTATGCTGGAGTGAAGCATGTTCCAGCTCAGTGAGGAAAAGATAACCAAAATGTCCTTTGTATGTGATACTCTTATCTTTGGGGTATACTATGGGCTGAAAGAAAATTGTAACATCTTACTGGTAAGACTGGTCATGTGGCAGTGGTGAAATGCTGAACCTTGAGAGCTTCCCTACGGATACAGGGTAGCTCCTGTTGCTGCTGGACCAGCAGAGCAGCTTGTTGGGAGGTGCTATATTTTTATATATGCCTTGGTAAGAACGCCCACCTTCAGTTAAGGGTAATATCTGAAAGTAACAATCCCCTTCTTTTTATTACCAAGGAACCTCGAGCCAGTAACACAGCTGTATGTCAGCGTGGATGCCAGCACCAAAGAGAGCCTGAAGAGAATTGACCGACCCCTCTTCAAGGATTTCTGGCAGAGGTTTCTAGACAGTTTAAAGGCCTTATCTGAAAAGGTACCCAGTTGAGAATATTTTTTCCTTCCTTCTGCGTGTTACCTGCCTGGGACAAAAATGGAGGACGGAGGGGTGTAAGATACACCCAGAACCCACTCTGCGGTCTGTTAGCAGCATGTTTTGCACATAAGATGTATAAGATACAAAACTCCAGCATGGTTGATCAGTTTTCTATGTGAGAAGAAATTCCATAACTAGGAGAGGAGAACGTGTCAAATGGGACAGTAAACTTTGTAAGTTTAAGATAATGAATATAAGATGTGAAGATAAGCGATGAGTTTGTAAGGTAATAGGTTTCATAATGGAACATGGACACTGATGGCTGCTGAAAAGACTAAAAATTCAGGGAAGCCTAGGAAGAATTGTAAATCCACACAGTACTCAGCACTGATTCTCAAAGGCTCCCTTGAAATTGAAGTACATAAAGGTCGTAATTTGTGTGCTGGAGATTCCTAGATCTACTTGCCCTCTTGCTACATAGTTCTAAGCACATCTGCTAACATCTGAAAGATTTAGTCGAAATAGTGTATTTGAGCATAGTTCGAAGGGTGTTCCTTTGCACTGTCAGTGTTTTGTGCCTGTCCAAGACAGCTGAATGGGGACCTGAGAACATGGGCTTGTGTCTGCTGCTGTCTCAAAATTCAGTCCACCGTGTGAAGTGTTTTTAATAGCGATTAATGAATCACTCTTGGTCTCAGCATCACATGAATTAGTAAGAAAAGTGCTTCATGAATGCCTTTCCTCTCTTGTTTACTGATACTGCACTCTGGTGGAAACAAGTACGGCTATTTACTGTTTTGGCAGAAGTTTGCATGTTACCTGCTGAGATGAACAGGCAAGAGACTGTTTCATTTGAACCAAATTTACTGCCTTCTGAGATGACAATGTTGGACCATTTTCTGCCAAATATGCTTACGTTAGGAGATCCAGGAGACTCAGTGTAATTGAGTGACACTTTCTTCTGCAAAGGCATGTGGGTAGCTTTATCAAGCTGTTTTTAAGTGCCAGCTGATCGTGTTGAGCAAAATCTCAGGCCGAATACTGAGCTGACTGAAATTGAGTACAAACTTTATCATTAAGCACTCTGAGTGGAAGAGGCTTTTGAAAAAGAAGGGGAACTAAACTACGGAAAGCAAAAATACTGGAGAAGTCTTTTGGGAAGCTGATTTTTGCTCTCCTGTCTCTCTTGGCCCTGGTAGATATGGTTTGTTCATTGCTGTGTGTTTTCAGAAATTTCCTTGCAAAGAACTGGATGTGGAAGTACTGGCAAGTCTGTCCATGATGCTAAAAATACCCTGGTCAAGGTGAGAAGAAGAAAAAAAGCTCAGCTGGCAGGTGCATTTTCTCCTAAAAACAACTGCACTTTGAAGGGTCCTTGAAACACTGATAACACAGGAGCCAATTAATAGTTGCTCCAATGGGTAACGCACTGTTCTGGCAGCCCCTGCTCAGCTGCACATTGCATCATCACACACAGGCAGCAGCAAGAAGTCTCAAGGAAGTTGCTGCTCATAAGTTTTTCATTTAATGTTACATGTGGCTGTGGCACCTAAAAAAAATATCTTGAGCTGCTTCTGGGTGGAGGCAACTGTTTTCCTTCCAAGTGCACTGCTCGGTGTTCACATGTGATTTTAAGCACCTTCCTTAGGACTGTGATGAATGAGGGGTGCTGAAAGCTAATGCACCTGCTGATATTCCTGAGAAATACAGCTTCTATTTCAGAGTGGATGGTGAAGTGCTGATGCATTGTGTTGGGAAAGTGATGCTAATATATCTGGAAATAAAATACAAGTCCAATATTTTCACACAGCCTGACAAACCATGCAGGTTTATTCAATTTAATTCTCCTGAGACTGAGACAAGCTGGCGTTGCAGCTGATATGAGTCACTGCTAATAAGAATCCCTGATAGGCTTGATCTGGGCGCATTTTAAAAAATAAATAGAAATGGGCAAAGGGAGTATGGAAGGAAGAAAAAAAAAACAAAACCAACAAAATGGTTGTACCTTGCTATGCTTGCTGCTGTTTTCGGCACGTGCTGCTCCTGCTTGCAGGATGCCCACCGGCAGGTAGAGAACCAGGCCGTCCTGTGGCTGTGTGCTTGGTGCTGCAGGGATGGGCAGCTAGAGACAGGAGTGAATTTAATAATGCATTGTTCCCAGGGTGCTTTCACAGCATCATGCAACGTGTTAGTGATTAGTTGCTACAGCGTTTGCAAGGGAAGTTCAGGAATAAAAAAAAAAAAGATTTGTGATATTTCTTTCTGCAACAAACAGGAAGAAACCCCTGCTGTATGGTTCAAGTGTTACCCTTTCCAGAGGAATTCTCATTTAGATGGTCTTTGTGTTGAGTTTGCTATGCTGAGAAGTGTTTCTTGAGAGAGGAATTTGTTAAATGGCAGGTGGACTCCCAGAAGGCTCCGTTTGTTTCTCATCGTGTCTTCCATCCTCCAGATCAAATTGAGAGGAAGAGGAAAGGTGCTGTGTGCAATTTAGAATATGCCCTTTCTGAACGTCACATTTGGGAAGCCTCATAGACTCATCCTCTGACAGCCTTTAGTTCATCAGAACAACCGAGAGGTGACCCGACTTGATGGACCAAGCATTTGGAAGAAGCACTGAGAACGTGAATCCTTCTCTCCTAGGGATGAGAAGTCTGTGTCTTCCAGTGGTAGGAATTTCTTCCAGCCATTGCTTTTTCATAATGCAGTGTCCAAATGAGAAATGAGGTGCAAATTAATTTCAAATGTCCAGAAGCTCAGGAGGGGAAAAAATAGATTTTCCATACCTCATAATTTTCTTATCAAGCTGATGCTTTTTTTTTTTTTTTCCAAAAATACCTTTAACCAACGTGTTGCCTGACGACGAGAACATGGAGTTGACATTGCGAGCTCTGAAACACCAGCAGACCTATGATCCATTTTGCTTTTCTGACTTTGTGCTCTGTTTCCCTCAGTGTTACTCCAACAGATTCTGTAGGTTGAGCAAGACTTGAGAACTGTTATCTTGCTGGTCATAAATCACCAGGTGTTTTCCCAAGCAATAGGGACGTTGACTGAGACAAATGCAAACCACCGTGTTGCTGGTACATGAAGTGGAAATGCAGTGACCCAGTATTGCAAAAGTGCTTATAGATTTCTACCCAAGTGCTCTGAAAATAACTGGAGAAAAATTGGTGATGGGCATAGCAGCGGGATGTGCCCTGCTTTGTGGTTCAGCATTACATCTCACCATCTCTGAGCGTTTTTCAATTTCTGTGAGTTTGGGAACACAAGATAACCTTTGAAGCAGGTGCCTGCTACTGTTTGGACACTGGGTTCGAGCACTGGGGGAATGCTCCTTGTTGGTGCTCAGGTGCTCTGAGGAGCACTCTTCCACCCTTGACGTGGTGTCACCTCTTCTGTCCGTGTCTTCTTGACTTAATCATGATAAATCCTGTCCAGTCGGCTCAGCGCGCTGTACCTCAGAACTTGCTGTGCTGCCAGGCACCAAGTAGGCACTGCTGAACTGCTGTAGCTTTCAGGGGACAGGTGCCAATGTTCTCTGAAACAGATTGGAGCCATGCACAAAGCAAACGGGAAAAAACCCTTCAGGTTAATAGGTGTTATGGCACTGCGGGAACTGATGATGAAGCAGAACCTTACCTTTCCTGTCCTTCCTGGAGGGTCACAAAAAGCAAAAGAAGTGGTTTATTGGTGCTTTCCGGAGTTCAGTGTCTTTATACATCATACACAACTCTTGCTTTAAGTCTTGGGTAAAACCTTGCCTTCATTTTTTCCTTCTTCAGAGGAATTAAGATTTCATAGAGAAACAGGGTCATGGCTCAGTGGGTGAGGTACAGCAAAGGTCTCTTTTTTCCTCCCACTAAAAAGGACCAAAAAAATTAAAACTCTTAGCTCTGCTTGTCCCAGGTTATCACATATTTGACAGGATGTTGGCTTTCCAAGGACTTCAGTGCCTGTGGCTCTTTCCCCTTGGCATAAGGTGATAGAGGTGGTTTGTCCAGATAAAGGCATGAAATATGAAACGTCTCGTGTTACCGCCTCCCAGGTCGGTGTTGGCACATTACTTACAGGTAGTTCCTTCTGCATTTCTCAGCGATGACACCAACTTGCATATTTAAATGTTTTCAGTCTTGCATCTGTTGCTGTTTCCTTTGCTCTTTTCCAGTATGATTCTTTCCTCAGAGTTACCCTTGGCTTCTGTGTGGTTACAAACATAGTGTAAATACATTGAGCTGCATCTGAAGCGTGATGCAGTGATCGTTGTGTAGTATATGACAGTAATGATTTCTTTTATGAGAAGAGCACATTTGATTTGCATGGAGATTATTTATGTGGTTGCTGGGGGGAGGGACTGGTTTGTAGAGCCCCGTCTGTTTCTGAGTTAAGTGACTTTTTGAGGAGAATTTAAATGTAAAATTTCTAGCAGATGTTAGAATCGGTAATCAATTTTGCCACTATAAATTTAGAAGTATTTGACTCTTCTGCACAGAAAATGCTCTCTACCAGCTGTGTGCTTGTTTTAATAGTTTTGCTAATGAGACTTCTGGTGTAAGCCTTCTGAAATGCAATACGATACGTTGCAAAGGTACGATATTAAGTTATGGTTTCTGAAATACATCATCTCCTTTCAGCTTAGCTTAGAGCAAGCAGCAATCCAAATGAGGCTTCAGCAAGATTCTTGGCATCAGAGGGAGTGAAATCTTATTTCTGCTGTCTGTTCCAGTATCTATCGGTTCGCTTACAGGCAAGAAAAGGGGAAAAATGTTCATAAACACACTTCATAATCAAAGACGATCCAATATTCCGAGGTGCTGGTTGTTGCTGTGCCTTAAGAAGACAGGATAGCGAGTCTGGCTGAGAAGCAAGGTGTCTCTGGCCTACCGGGGCAGCCGTTCCACTTGTTCCCCAGCGCTTTGCCCCCTCTCCACACCCGTCCCCTCCTTGCTCACCGTGTGGGGCTGTGGGCAGCCGGGCTGCGGGGCTGCTGGAGCCACAGGGGGGCTGCAGCCACCTCCTGCCTGCGGGAGGCACCTCCCCGAGAAGTGGGAAAGGAGAGGTGGGCTTTGACTTCTGAAGTGTAAATGGGAGAAACAGAGGGCTCTCCTCCTCCAAGTTCACCCTTCTGTTTCCCTCTTGGCTAGCACACACCGTTCGGCTTATCTACTGCTGCTGCTAAGGCTTTCATTGGAAGCATTCACTGTCCCTCCCTTCAATTAAATGTGGTCTGTCTCTTGCCGTGAGCCCCTTCCTAGACACTGTGAGAGACACTGGATTTTTAGAGAACCTGGTTCAACAACCACTAAGGAATGGCTGCTCTGGGAGCCAGAGCTCGCGGCTGCCCGTTTTCCTCTTTTGTTCTCTGGTTGTGGAGCAGAGCAATGGTCTTCATGCAAGGGCACCCTGAGAGGAAGAGAGCACGGGTGTGTTTTTGTGGAATCTTAAGGAGAGAGTGGATCTAAAATTCTGCGTGTGGCAACTAGGCAAAAGAAATTTATATCTGTAGTTTATTTGAAAGCATGTTTTTACTTAAACCTATAAAGTTAAAGCTACTGGGCCAAGTGCCATGGACTGGGATTGTGCAGAGCACTGTATAATATTCCATTCTGCTAAATGCATTAGCTGTGAATTTCTCTTCTCACTGACCGAGTATCAATGGCTCTAGCATGATGGTTCAGATGAGAAGTGTTTATTTGGTTCATTGAATCTATTCATTTGACATTTCAGGGAAGATGAGTTGACAAAGCATCTGCAAGACTGATCTATTTTCTCAGAGTGTAAAATTGATGGAAATTTAAAAAAAATGGATTCTGTAGGAATGTGGTAGCTGGTGTGCTCCTCAGAATGAGAGGGAGCATAGCCACAGACCCCACGCCAGGTGAATAAAAACAGGCGGTGGATTCCTTTAGAGAGGGTAAGAAACCCTCTCACAAGCTATAGTGGATGGAGTGCTACAGCTGTGTTCAGGTGACCAAGGCTTGCAGAAGTACTGCAGTGACAGACAGAATTCCTTTCCCAGGGCTGTCTGGGGCCACGCGTCCCCTGGTGGAGCAGCATCTGGGAAGGCTCTTCCTCCACCTCGGGGTGACACCGGAGCACTCGGCTCAACCCGCAGTGACAGTGCTGGGCTGAAACCAAGGAGGAGCACCTAGCCTCTTCCTCCAGCTCTCTTTTAGGGCAGGATCCTGTGGCAAGTAGGTGGTGGCAGAGCTATCACAAACGATGGCTGTGATCAGGGAGGTGGTCTGTGACCTCCTGAACCATGTGCCCCATCCCTCATTTCCACCGGTACTGAAAAACCCATCTGGAGCCTTGTTGACTTGCAAGTCCTGTGCTCGAGAGCCAAGTTCTGCACTTTCTCCTTGGACAAAAGTGCCGTTAGATTTGCCAATCTAAGAAGTGCAGGAATTATACCACGTGGATTCAGAATCTCCTCTGAAACTGCTGAATTGCTGTTTGTGTCTTTTAGATAAATTTGGGGAATTTATTGTCTTGTACATACTTAAATACAGAAAGCTGGTAATTAGTAAAAGGTCAAAGCAAATTGGTATATCAAAGGTGATTTATTTCTCATTTCTCATGCAGCTAAGGCCTTTGGGATGAGTGAACTTAGTTGAACAGTTTTGAGAGAAGCCATTTCAAAGTGCAATAGGTGCAGTTGCTGTACTGAATAGTGATTTTTTTTGGGGGGGGGGAGGGGGGTCCTCCCTTTCTTATTATCCCAGAAGAGCACTTGGGTCCTTATAAATCTTTGCTGGATGATCTGGTATTAGATGCACTGTAAATCATCTCTAGCCATTAGTTGTAAAAACAGAGTAACGTAGAGAATGTAAGTGGTGATGAGCCCTGGAGTTGAAGAGCTGATGATCCCAAGTGTTAATGCAGCTGTTCGCAGACCTGTAAAATTGTGCATCTGCTTCACTGCGTTTGGCTCATTCTGGCTTGTGTGTTGAAATTGTTCCTCTATCTTGAAGAGCCTTATTTCTCTGTAGGTCTCTTCTGAAGAGTCCAGCTTTCTGTGAAAATGCAAAGATCCTTAAGGATGCCTTAAACACCAGGTCTCAGTTTTAGAAAGCTTTATTTTGATATGGATGCCCCATCCCTGGAAATGTTCAAGGCCAGGCTGGATGGAGCTTTGGGCAACCTGATCTGGTAGAAGGTGTCCCTGCCCATGGCAGGGGGTTGGAACTGGATGGTCTGTAAGGTTCCTTCCAACCCAAACCACTCCATGGTTTGATGTTGGAGCTTCCGGTAACGTTGAACCACGTACCCCTGAGGGCAGGAGCCTCCAGTGGGGGTGGAAGTTACATTCAGAGACGCTGACTTTAACCCTTTTTTGTGATTTTTAAAAAACAACATCATTATGAAATATGTATCTCAGACTAACAGATACCTTTGAAGCATGCAAGGTTTGGGTAAGCTGTTTTTCTGTTATCTGTGGTAAAGAATACTTAGCATAGCATCTTCATCCAGTTGGCTGGGATGTGTTCCTACCAAAGGCTCTATCTGTGCTAGGCAGTCACTCAAGGAGAAAGTTGCCATTTTTGTTTAAGCTCCCAGGACACGTTGCAGTTGTAAAAGGTGGGTAAATTAACAGCTGAATGTGTGCCTTGGTGAATCTATGTGAGGATGGTGCTAATCAGTGGCAATGCACGGTGCCTCGTGCCTGAGGCTTGCATTCAGGCAGGTTTGTGAAGCCAGGTGTTTCCCCCTCTGCCCTGCAGGAATGGGATGTGTATTTGGCCCCTGATTTGCTGTGGCTTTGGGTTGCCCCTATAATTTAAGGTGTTCTTTCCTTCTCCACCCAGCTCCTGTCAACTGAGCAAATCCCTGATTCTTTTTTAACTACTTCATTTTCATGTATTACTTGCGGTTGTACATGCAGAGGGAACTGGGAGATGTGATGTAGCAGTACTGCCCTTCCAGCGAGCTGGGGACAGCAGGATGCTGCATGGCAGCAAATGAGAGCTCTCATGTTCCGCATGATGCTCCAGGAGCATCCCACCCAGTAGTTTTCAGAGACGCCCAGTTGCTCTGTGCCTGTGTCTCCATGCTTGAGAGCACATCAAGCATACCAGCGGGGCTGAGAAGAGACGAACCTTGTGCTTGCCCAAAGCTGTCTTCCTCAGAGATGGTGCATGTAGAGGATGTTTATACCCTAGCAGCTATAAGCAGCCCGAATCAGCGGCGCAGTCTGATGGTCATCACATCGTGGGACGTGAGAGAGCTTGCAGTGGTTTTGTCATGCCGAGACGGGAGAGGTGGCATGCTGCAGTGGATGGCGGGATGTATCTTCATGCAGCTGCGGGACTGGAGTGCCGCACAGAAAAGCAGCGGCAGCTTCTTTGCAAGCAGAAGTGCTGCTTGCTTTGCTCGCTGCCAGCCTGCAGTCTGCCAGCCTCTGCTGTGCGCGCCGTGGTGCTGGCTTACTGGGGGCTGCGAGACCCGGGCAGCTGGGGGCTCAGCTTGTTCCACGGGTGGGACTAGATAGGGCAGGGCCTGAAGAGTTCGGGTAGCGCCGTGCTCTGCAGTGGCGATATCCTACAAACAGTGTATCTGTAGGGAGTAATCCTGTAAATCAGTGGGAACTGAGAGGAGTCCAGCTCCTCAAGGCTAAAGCTCGGAGGCTAATTGTTCAAAGCTGAGATCCAGATACAAAGCCTGCAGGAGCTGATAAAAGGCTCCCGGCGCTGCCCCTGAGTACTCAGGTAAGTGCTAGTGAGATGTGCTGGGATGGGGGTTGCTGGCAGCCCCGGTTCTGCAGCAGCGTTCATCTCCCCACGTGCATTGCAGAGCATCGTCTAGGTGCAGTGAGGGGCTGCTTTCACAAACCTGCCCATGCAGAACGTTGTTCCTTGGGTGCTCAGCTGGGGCATGTCCTCTGGACACGTCACCTCCTGGCGCATCTCGCTCTGTCCTAGCACCATGCAGGAGTGCTCTCGTTCCCCAGCTCCTGCTGGATCTTGACTACCCAATAAGATGGGCAGCTAAAATGCTTAAAGCCCATTCACTTTTGCATGGTTTTTGGTATTCCAGATGATAAACTCCTGAGTTAGGGCTTTACACGAGCAGTAGTCTTGCAAGGATTGCTTCACCAGTAAGAAATTTTACTTCAGACTCCTCACTTGTATTGTTCTGTGTTTAATGAAATGGGCAGGATTTTCAGCAAATTATGGTGGGGCTTTCATTTCTATTTTTAGGTGAGTTGGACAAAACCCAGAAGAAAAATATTATTCTTTGCTTCGCAAACTGTGAGAGTGATTTTTAATGAGGTAATTATGTTTTTATGGCAGATTAATCTCTGCTTTCATCACTTTACTCTTGAAGTTGCATGGCTGGTTTGTTGTTTTCTGTGATAGCAAATGTCAGTTTATTGTCTTAAGCACAATAGCCCTTCTCCGGCCTCGGCCAAGCCTGTGTTCCCCGTGGCAGCGTGGTGTGCCGTCATTCAAGCGGGCTTCACATCTGCATCGCTGCCTGAGTTGTACCTGTGGCAGTGCTGATCTTTTGTCAGAGCACGAATTCTCTTTCTGCCTCACAGACACAATGTCTCCATTTTTCTGTTATCCTCCAATTGCTGATTTAAAGCATTGTTATTACAGGATTAGTTAAAATGCAGTTTATTCTTCCCTGTGTCCCCTGTTGCTGAGCAAAAGCACTGATTTTGAGGAATATTCCGTTAGAGCCCTGCAAAATTTCAGTGGGATGTTGTTTTCCTGGCTGAGATTTCCAACTACAGAGGTCCGTAATGAAGCATCCAAGTCTTTGGCTGTATGTATAAATAACTGCTGGGATGACTTAAAAATACCGAGCACCTGGCAGCTGACATCGGGGAGATTGGGTTCTTCCGTTGGATCCGAAGAGATTCTGGTGCATGTTCAGTTTTATTCTTTGGCCAGAAGCATTTGGCTAAAGTTGGACTCTTTTAAACTGCTCTTACCCCTTGCTTTCTTTGTGCAGATCAGTGCCATTCAAGTTTAAGTTCCCCTGGCTGTGTGTTAAGATATTTTTCATGTTCCTATGCGGGGCAAACTTTCCTCCTTGCCTGTAGTTGCTTTTAATGTTGTCCTCTTCTTGACTCCCTTAGGCTGCCAGGGCTACAGCTGTGCGTTGAAGTGGTGCCCCCCGGGACTGCCGCATGAGCAGCAGCAGCAGCAGCCGGCCCGCACCTGTGGCCACGCAGCCCAGGCTGCGGCGTTGGGTCCAGGTGCCCGAGGGGAGTGGTGGTGCGGAGCTGTAGCCAGGACCCGTGCCCTCTTTTGGGGACATAAAATGAAAGGAGGCTGTGGGGTGTCCTGGGGGTCATTTCAGCCTTTCCCTATCACAGGCTGAGTCCAAATGGCTCTTTTCCCCACGTGTGAACAGACCAAGAATCAACCCCATCCTTGCACACTAAGTGAATGCGGAGGTGCCGGCTCGAGTTGAACAGAGCACTTTTAAGGTCAGCCCAGAGCAGGTCATTGGTTCCTTGGGTTCCTCACCTCTTTGGTGCCCAGGTCACTGTGCAGAAGGGCAGGAGGTGAGGGGCTGAGCAGGTCAGATGCTGGCCAGGCTCCTGTGCTTGTCTGCGCTTCGTGCTGTGTGAGGAGCAGCAGCCGGCGCTGGGCCCAGCTCCTGTCCCCCCCCTGCTGCGACGGCAGCTGCTGCCGCGACCCGTGGGGCTGCCGCCGCGTTAATTGGAAGCTGCCCGTGCAGAAAGGTCCCGATCTCGCCTATATTTGGGAGCTCTCCCAGCAGCGTCCCCTGTCAAGCTGCTGGCTGAAGTCCTTTCAAAGTCAGCAGGACCTGGGCACAAACTTGGAGCATCGCTGAGCATTTCATCCCAGGAAGGGCTGTGATGGGCTCTTTCAGTACTGCCTGCGTGTTTTCAGCTGAGGCTTCAGCCTGGCTTTGGTTGCAACAACGCTTTTGTGGAGGGTTTGGTGTGAGCCCTACCAGACTTGTGCTAATGCTTTTTCTGTCTGTTCATTGTTAAACATGCTCTTTCCCTGAGGAAATGAAATATTGCAGGCTGTGTGGTCTGTTTAACAGCAAGCTTGAAGTGTTTTTTTGCTGATGATTTGATACGGTCTCTTCTGATGCTGTTTTATTTTAAATTGTATTGCACTGGAGTTTTTTCTTTCCCTGGGTATGAATTTTACATGATAATTCCTTCAAGTTCCTCTAGATATGACAAAAAGCAGTAATTAATCAGGAGAATATTGTTCTTGGTGACTTACAGGAGCAGGTACATTAAAAGCAAGTCTGTGGAAAATGGATAAGCAGCAGTTATGGCTCTGATCTACTTAAAATATGTTCAGGCTTCGGAACAGAGATGTTACCGCACTTTGGCTTGTTTCTGGAGATATTTAACTAAAATGGGTAAATTATTACTGAAGTATGAAGCAGTAAAGTAGATGATAAACAATAGGTGGCACGTACAGGAATAATGGTTATGGAAAGGAGAATGTGGCTTAAGAAGCTGATTCAGGAAGGTAAAAGAATGAAATCTGGTTTTTCGCCCTGATTTCCAGTCTGGATTGTTTATACTTGTGCTCAGTGCGTCAGCAGGACTGTGTGCAGGCTGCAGGGCGTTCCTGGCTTAGGAATTAGTGCTTGTATCACTTCGGGACCTGCTTTTGATTTCCAGGAAGAATTTCAAAGCTATTCAATAAAAGCTGTTTTTTTTTTTTTTTTTTTTTTTAAAAATCAGATATTTTTCTTTTACCTTTTTTAATTTAAAAATGGTAAAAAAAAAAAAAAAAAAAAAAAAAGGCAAAACGGAAGTCCAACTATCATGTTCTTGTAATTATTGTTCACGGTAGCTTTTTTCAGTCTTTATTTTCAAAACTCTAGAAACAGAAGAAACCTTGTGTCTTTTCTACTTGAGAACAGCCGAGTTTTTATTCTGAACTCTTGGGTTGTAAAATCTCAGGCAAGCAGACCAGGCACTTCGGTGCTGATCCCCAGGTAGATGCTGGCATTGAGCCCTCTCCCTTTTCGAGCAGTAAAATTAAAGTTCTGAGCTTTGCTCTGGTTTTACAGCAGAGTAGCTAATGCGTTAATTATCCCATGGTAAAATGCACTTTTTTTAGCAGCGAAGACAAAGCCTCAACTTGCTTTAAACCGGTTTATTAATAGCAAATGCTTGAACAATGTATGTTTTTAGTAGATACCTACGCAGCATAACCTATTCAGTTTTCTCACTTTAATGACGGTATTAGCCTGAAGAAAGGAAGCCAAGAACTTCTGTGCTTTGTGCTGAGTTAATCTTTGAAGGGAAAAAAACCCTCCTCTGCTGTGCGGATCTGCCTGGCAGAAGGCTCTCAGGTGCTTGCAATGTGACTTCTAGGAGGACGCCTGTCGTGCCAGCGCTCAGGGCTGGGTGCCTGGTGATGGATGAGCCCGAATGAAGGGATGAGCCCTTTATTTAAGGGGAGGGTCCTGGTTGCCAAAAGAACAGATTAATCTGCCGTCCTTTCAAGGGCACCAAGTCTGTTCCTGCTGATGCTCTCCGGGAGCGAGGTGGGGGCCGCAGCCTCTCTGCGGGGCCGGGGAGCCTGCGGCTCCGCAGTGCCGTGCTCAGGAGAGGCAGAAGGGATCCCGAAGGCTCGCTGAACCTGCAGTGCTTTCAGAAAAGCTGACTCCAGGCTGAACGGGAAGGGTTTGGAAAGCTGTGAAATCTGGGGCGTGTTGGCATTTGAGACTTCCTTTTGCAGCATTTTGGATCTTTTATCCTTCATGGGGTTTGACATGTACACATGTGTGCTACTGAATGTGGTGAATAGATGCTTGGCTGCAGGGATATTTTTTTTCTGATCACATCCCTGTGACAAGTAATTTCCAAGTGTGAAAATTGCTTTGATATCTTCATTCAGGACTTGCTCGCCTAGCAAGGTGTTGTGTAACCCGGACAAGGGCCTTGAATCGAGTGCTTGGAGGGGCTGGGGCTGCCTTCGGGGGGCTGCTGCGTGCAGAGGGCAGGGCAGGAGCATCGGCACTGCTCCAGGCTGTGAGGTCGTGCGTGTCTTCAGCTTTTGGGCTGTGGTCTGTCCTGGTCCAAGCTGCTCCTTGCCAGCTGGGTAGCTCTGAAAATGTGTTATGAAGTCAGTTTGCAAGTTGAGCCTTTCACTGAAGGGAATGAGAAATATTAATGGAACTGAGAAACTGGCTTTTGAAGTGGCTTCCTATTCATCATCTAATACCTGCAAAGGATCTGTGAAGCTGAGTGAGCGAAAGAGCAAGTTGTTTAGAGCCTGCACCATAATTTCTTCTCCCCAGAGACCGCTTTCTGCATTTAAGCAAAGCGGTGTTTCTGTTGACAATCCATGTTTTGTTACTTGGGTGTCATTAGCTGCAAAACATGGATTTGTTTTGAGGAGTCTGAACAAAAAGTAATTTTCCAGCAATAAGCTTATTTCATCTATATCACAGGGAGGTATGAGTGTTTAGGCTTTAAGCTAGGGAGTCAAAACTGAAATGTGGGGTTTGTGTTTATTTCCAAACAGTGGGACTGCGTTATGCTGTGTCGTTAAAAGAACGAGTCCAAGTGACACGATCCAAGGTAGGGGTCTTGTAGGATCCCAGAGCATGGTTTGGAGGAGGAGGTTTGTCCGATCTTTGCCCTCGCTTTGTTTGCCCCAGCCTCCTGCAGTCCCACAAGGTCAAATCGTGCTCCTGCCTCCATGCCCCAAGAAGGGAGCTGCTGAACTCGTACAAACCCATCAATCCAGCAAGCTGCTGCCTGCAGCACGCGTGACGTGCCCACCCCTCCCTCTTCCTCCTGAGATTAGACCTGGGATGTTTTATGAAGAATAATTTTATTTGATCTGCAAAAAGATGAATGTCGAGGAGGAAGGAATTAAAAAGAAATTATTTAAAAAAACAAAAAAAAAAGCCCAAATCTCTCCTGGTTATTGAAGCAAGAAGGGAGCACTTTGTCAAGCTGACGTGAAACCTTTATTAACATATTCTGGGACAGCGGAGACCAGGAGAGGAGTGTCACCTCGCAGGCCTGCCTGGGAGCCTGGGGTGTGTTGGATCATTTTGCTTTGAAATTTGGCCAGAGTAAAATTTTAAGACTAGGAAACTTCTAGAATGGTTTCAAAGGAAAATGTAACTGCCTCAGGGCTGTTGGCGGCTTCAGCTGGGTGTTGGCTGCCCCAGTGCAGGACGGAGAAAAGGAGCTGCATCCCTCGGCTGGCCCTATCACGGCTTTGAGCTCTGCCCACGGGGTGCTGCTGTTGCAGGACCAGGGCATGAGACACTTCTTTGAGACAGAAAACATTGGTTTTTCTGTTATCTGAGAGAGAGACCAGCATCTTAGATCCAGATAATGAAGTATTTTGTTATAGCAAGTATTCTTCCCTCAGCTCTGGTTTATTTGTCCCCTGTGCCCTGTTTTGGCATTCAGGGAGCACAGTGCTTCTGGGGGTACCTTGGAAAGAGTTTAGCAGGAGCTGCCTAAGGGGAAAATGCTGCTTTTCACCAGGTTGGTTCCTCATTCCTTTGTCTGAGGTGTTGCCAAGCTGACCCTCGTTATTTGCATTTTGGACCCTGTTACAAAAGCATGACTGTTGGGACATAGTTTCAGAATACAATAAGAGAGGAGCAAATCTGGGTTTCTTGAGCATGCTGTCGACACTGACATGGTGTGTCCTCCAAAGAATAAGGTTTGAAAGACTTGGAAAGGGGGGCGACCAGTCCCAGTGTGTGTGTGTGTCAAATAGGGTTCTCAGTGTTCTCCTTTTTTATAAGACATTTCTTGGTCAGTGATCTACACTGAGGTGCCTTTGGACCAGCTGTAACATACAGTCCTAAAGAAATGACATTGATGTATTTTAAAGAAGTCTGCTGCGATAACCAGAAAGAAGGTTTGAGAAAGTGAGGGGTATTTGTATAAAACTGCTGAGTTTCCACCCATATGCCCGGTGTCCTGGGCAGGCAGAAGGCTTCTATTACAGCCTTTAATACGCGAGACTCTGGATGAGCTGGGGAGGGGTTCGTCAGAACCGGGCAGGGTCTCAGGACCACGTTGCTGTCCTTTTGTCTTTGTCCCCAGGGACCTGCAGGAACATCTCCCAGCGTGCGGGATTTGATACCTGGTGCTAATTATCCTTAAGCAGCAGCACAAGCCCTCCCGGTGCAGTTTTGGCACTTCTCAGAGATCTGCTTTGTGCTTCCAGAGGATGTTATGACCAGCACCGGTTGCTGCTGTGGTGCTTTCTCAACAGCAGCTCCTGTCACCTCTCTCCAGGTAGCATCTCCTGAGCCAACTGATTTATCAAGGGCACAAGTAAAAGCATTGCTGACCCCTGAGTGGGGTAGGGAGGAGGCTGCCAGGCAGAGAAGGGTGCTCCTGCAGGGACCCCGGGGCACAGAGCGCACACCGGGTCCTGGAGGAGTGCAGCGATGGCGTTACTTCACCTCCCGGGGGGCTGCAGGCCAGACCCCTCCAGCCTTAGCTCCTGGGCATGCGGTAAATGTCCTGTGACCTTACAGGGGTCCTGCTGGGATCCTTGTAGGGACAAAGTGAGAGGGGATGGCACACAGCAGGGCAGTCACAGCCCAGCATCCCTCTCTGCTCCCGTCCCGCCAGGAGACCCTTCCCTGGCTGCTCCTCTGGGACTGGAGCGCAGCCAAGCAGTGCTGGCCAGGCAACTTCATTAGGCTCTGGAGTGTTCATAACTGAAAAAATAATAATCCTTTAATAGTCAGTTATTCAGTTATTCCATTTCTGAGATCGGCCCTTCGTAGAGCATGTCCTCCAGCTGTGATCTCCATCAGGGAAAGGCTGAAAACGGCCGAGGAACGCGCTCAGTTTGCCCGGCTGGGTCAGCGGACTTACTGGGTGCTCAGAGCATCGCGTTGTGTCGGGGCCAGGCTGCATCCTGCCACAGGGCTGCAGGATCTGTAACACATAACCCCTTGGTGCACTCCATGATTTCTGTTATATTACTTTATGCAAGTTATTCAGGCTTCCCCAGCCCTGAATAGGTTCACTTCAGTGGGCCCGACTGCTCTTTTCTCCATGTTCCCAGTTCCTCACCCAGGTGTGAGCTGCTGTTGTTGAATCTCCTTCAAGTAGGCCTTGCTGGCTGGTAGGGCTCCCCTTCCTGCTGTCCTCCAGCCTCAGCATGCACTTTCTGTTGCCACCCCAAATTGTGGCTTTGTGCTACAACATCCGACCTAAGGGAAGGTTCTGTGCTGCGCTGAGCTGTTGGTTGTGGAGGTGCTGGGCATGCTGCCCTTGGTCCCCTTCCCACAAGGGATTTCAGAAAAATCTGGTGCGCTGCTGTGGCAACTGGCAACTTCTGAATGGCCAGGACAGGAGCTGCTGAGGTGGGAAGATGCTTCCAGCTATGGTCCCATCTCTCCTGCTCCAAGTAGTGTCAGCCCAAGCAGCTTGCCCAGTACTAATCCTGGTTGGGTGAGCACAGGGACTCCTCAGCCTCTCTGGACAAAACATTCCAGTGTTTAATCACCTTCCCCATAGAAATCTGTTTCTGTATGGAATTTGCTCTGCTTCTGCTTCTGCCACTTTTCCTTCCACTGGGCCCTGCTGGGAAGGGTCTGTCTCCACCTGCTTTTCTCCCCCACCAGGTGTTTATTTACAAGGACACGTTCTTGTGTTTTCTCTTGTGTTTTCTTGTGTTTTCTCTTCCATGTTTCCTCTTCTCTGCCATCCTGTGGGCTTGCACAGCTGCCCCAGCAGCTCTGTCCTTGGCAGGAGCTTGGGGCACCCCCAGACTATGGAGGCCCCCCCCGCCTGCTGCTTTGCATCAAGAGCCCTTTGACATCAATGTGCATTTGGCTCCAAACCCTCAACTTTCACCCATTTGAAAGGATCGTTACCATATTCACTTTTTCTTTTACACTAATGTTATTCTGATGGCTGTCTGAAGTGAAATAATGGTTGCTTTTCCTGGAAACGTGGGGCGTAAAGCATTGCAGTCTGTTTTTATATCCTGATGTTTTAGATCATTAAATTCTCAGGGCTTAAGCTCTTATTTCTTGTTTTTCAGCGCTTAAGAGAACCTCCTGGGGCCCTATTGTACAAGCAAATACAAATAATACATTAATAAAACCGGGTTGTGTATTTGTACTGCCAGCAGTCTGTAAGGATTGTACCTAACACTGTGCACCATTAGCCCCGCAGCCGTTCTGATCTGGCATTTGTACCACGTCTTTCAAGAGGCTCTTCCCTGCTCAGATGGCACATGAGAGATGTTCCCTGCTGGAAAGAGGTTTCTTGAGCCACAGCGCTAGCATCTGATCTATCCAACTTTTTTCTGGTATACCTCCAGCAGTTTAGTTCTCTTTACTGGCTTCCCTCACTACCAGTACTGATTAATTATCAGTTTGTGATGCGTCAGCTGTAGAAGTGAGGGACAGCAGACAGGGACTGCAGGTCGTAACTGTCGCTTAGTGCTGTCCCTTGGGGAAGGAGCCCTCTTACTGCGCCCCCAGCAGCTTTGGTTTCATGAAGTACTTGAACTTCACGGTTAGACTCCTCAAATGATGGAGGGCATCTATTTGTGGGTATTAAAACTGAGGTTTAAATGGGAGAAACAGCTCTCCATGGTGGCCTTATTGCCCCAAGAAAAAGGCATGCTGAAGTATGTTACTTGATGTACGTTAGAAAATGTCGTGGTGAAAGTAAATCAATAGCATTTCATCCTCTCCACCAAACCACTCTTGCTGTATCTGACACCTCCCTGGTGTGTTCAGCGGGAGCTTCAGACCACTTTTTGTGGCATTTAGGTTTACTCCCTCTGAAAAAAACAAAACAAACAAAAAAAACTTGTGGGAAAAGTGTTTGCATGCCTGAGCCCAGTTTCGAAGTGGGAGAGGGAACAGACTGCTAGAGTTGAGAGCAAAGCACGGGGAGTGATTAGGGATTAGCCCCTAATACCCATTCTTGAGATGATAGGAATAATAAGATGCTCTGACTTTAACACCAGTGCTCCCAGCACCGAGGTGCTAGGCAGAGAGCTGTTCCCTCTCATCCTGGCTTGCAAGACTGCAAGTGCCTGGGCCTCAGACACAGGAGGGCAGGGGAGGGAGGCTGGCAGCTTGCTGCACGTGCATGTCCTCCATCAGCCTGGGATTTTTTGTGAACGTTTGTATTACTGCAAAATTCGTGCTTGTACGGTTGGGTTTTGGTCACGGCTGCCGGCACGCCTGTTCCCTGGCTCCTCACCACAAGCAGCCGTTGCTGGCCACGTGCCTTGGGCAGCCCTCCCTTGGCAGCCTCCCCGCGGCGGAGGCACGGGGCAGGGTGGCTCGTCCTGCGGCCCCCGTGCCCCCCTCCTGCCCCGGCCGCCGCACTGTTGGTTGGGAAACACCCTGAAGGGGGCATAAAGAGGTGAGCAGTGCAGGATGGTGTGCCTGTGACCCCAGCAGGACGCAGGGCTCGGTAGGGTCAGCCCCATGTTTATGAACCCTACGGGAGCCCCGTTTTGTGTTCCCCGTTTTGGAGCCATGTGTAAGAGCAACCAAGAAACCTTCAGTGCTGGCAGCTCCTGGCGATGGCCGTGAGTGCCGGGTGGAGGGTTGGCTGATAAGAACCAAGCATGTGTTGGTTTCCTTTTCAATAACCATGTTTGTTAATCTTTGCAATCTGATTTCACACATTTCAGCAGGAAAGAGTTGCGGTTTTTTGAAATGCGTTGCTTCTGCTGTATTTCGGCAGTGAACATGCTCAGCTCGCTCCTGAGCTGCCGGCAGCCCCCTCCAGTGTGGTCTCCTAGGGGATGTGGGTACTTCTGGCACGCTCCTCTGCCCCCGGGGATGGAGGGCAAACCAGTGTGCCCCTGTGCGGAAAATCACGGTGGTCCCCTGAAATCGCAGCGTGGCATTCCCAGAGCCACCTTCCTGCAGTCACCTCAATTTCTGCTGCCAGCTAGGATCACTGCTCACCTCTTGCTGTGAGTGGTCCTGTGCAGCCTTTGCAGCAGGAAATGTCTTCTCTCCCTTTGGAGATCTCTTACAGAAATGGAATTTGGGGAGAACACTTGGGTATTTTCTAAGCTTGCTCCAAGCAGCGTGGCAGTGCGGTAAACGACTTGGGTTTGTCACATTAGTCTTCTGGGGTATCGATGCCCTCCTGAACTGCCAGCACTTCATCTACCAGCAGGTCGTGCCCTCCTTGCTTGGCAGAGGTGATACGAAGCAGTTGTTCTGCTTCACACTTTAGCTGTAAATTTCGTTCATTAGTCTACTGGAGCTTTCCATGCATGCGCTGATATTTTTCATTCCGGCACTTGAGACCAGTTTCTGCCCGGTCCAGTATTCTGTTACAAGTGCAATGTCTTCACATTCCCCAAACAGTGTCTGCTGTGCGAAGATCAAGTAGATTTTGTAAGACTTTCATCCCACCTCCCACATATGGGTTTCCTGTATTTTATTTCTCCCTGTTTTTTTCCTGTTTTATATCCTCCATTGATGCAGATGATTCAGCCAGCGGTGGCGGTGCTGCCCTTGCTGGTTTTAACAGGATGGATTCGTCCCAGTTGCCATGTGCTCGTTGCCAACTTATGCTTTCTGTGCACAACAGAGATATCCAGAAATCTGCTCCTAATTTTAGCACAAAAATATCCTATTGAAACAAACAAACAAAAAAAACCCCTAAAGGCTTCACTTCATGTTGGACCCCCCCCCGTGCTGATTGCACCGGGGACCTGATCTGCTGATCTCTGAGGGCTGGCCCTGTAGGACGGGTCTGTATCAGCAGGCTTTGAGGGCTGGTGTTAAAAACATGACTTTATTTACTGTTGCCTTGAAGCTGCCTGCATTTGTTTACCACTGGGCTGACCTTTGGGGAGACATTTCTTGATTAATTGGGTATCTAATCACTTCAGACGATTGACAGGCAAGCACGTACCAGCATTTTTCTTCCTGTTAGATATTTTCCCTCTGGTTTCTTATTTCCCTGCTAAATGATGCATTTATTTTGCAGTCTCTCATTTCTAAATATGTATTTATATGCTATGCGTAAAACAGAGTTTATAAGCTATGTGTGAAGTATTTCAATTCACAGAATAATTGACCTTCAGTAATCATTCTCTCAATTGTTCTTTAATTGAAGTTACTCTTCCACAGACTTCGGTAATAAAGATGCTACGCTATAGAATTATTTTCTCAAAACACTGTTGAATCCTTGTAGGAATTAAGTCTTCTCATATGCTTATCCCTGGAGAGTGTAGCAGGTTTACCTGGTGCTTTAGGCTCTCAAGATGACAGGCAGCAGGCACCAAGTGCGTGGGATATGCTTTTGTGTGCATTGGCTTTTAGTTCCCTGCACACACCCCAGCACCCTAAAGACTCGCCCCTTGTTCCTCTCTGCTGCTAGCTAGAGGAAGGAGGTGCTCCTTTTTTGATTGTGCTCCAGTAACTTGTTAATAATCTGGAACACTTCCATAGTAAACTGGTGTAGAATATTGGTTTAATTATTTTCCTCCATGGAAAGCACTTGTATGTTGTTTTAGGACGGTGATGGTTTGATTTTTACATAGAGGGCAAAATTCACTCACATTGCTTGTAGGCCAGAGGGACCTGCAGAAGTAAAATGTGGCTGGGATAAACAGATAGCAGGAAACTTCCATTCTACCTGGGGAAGGGTGATAGGGTGAACTACAACAGAGCCCTGAACTCAGTGTCCTGGCCCCTGTCCTGGCTTTGCCCTAGCCAGTGGGATGCTGCAAGGGCATTGCAGGGCATAAAGGTCTGAGGATTTGTGATGAGAAGCTCAGTTCAGCAGCAGATATCCTTATTACCTCATTGTTCTGCGGTGGGGAGAAAATGGAATAAACTGAATAGTGTACCACAAGTGGCATTGAAATTGGGGTGACCTTATGCCACAGACGTGTTAATAGGTAAGGGAGAATCCCTTAATTCAAGTGATGGAAGTCTGGACTTGTGGAGCAGGAGAACCTGACTCCAGCCCTTGCTGGCTGTGAAATCCTGGCCTCGGTGTGCAGTGGCCTTTGTCGCATCGCGCAGCCAATGTGCTGAGCGAGTGCAGTGAGTTACTCCAGAAAATCTAACCAGAAGTTGGTCCAGAACGCTGTATTTCACCTACCTCTAGAATCTGGTGGAAGTTGAAGGGGAGGAGAGGGGAAAGGGGCAGATGTAGGCAGGGAGCCTGGATCTGTCCCATGGCCAAGTGATAAGGATGCCTTGATGGCCAAAGTCCTTTTGTCACCAGTAACTGCTGCAGGGAGCAGCCCTTGGAGGATGCATCTGAGTAACTCCAAGGAGAAAAGTTCTCAGAGTGCTGCCTGGAGCAGTGCACGGGGATAAATCCAGCCTGGGCATCCTGGTGCGGCGCGAGCTGCCCGTGGCGCTCAGCTGGCTCGTCTTTGGCATGGGGATGGAGGGACCAGGTGGGGGATGCTGAGGGCAGCGAGGGGTGGGCGCTGCTCTCGTAGCCACGAGTGCTGAGGGTACCGTGGTTGTCCGTAGCAGTTTGTGCCACGCTTGTTGCAACAGGAGGTTGTAAGTGAGGTACCTGCACCGTTTCCTGGCTGTGATTTTCAGCTGTCATGTTGTGCCTGCAATAAAACGTTCTGCGTAACTGGTCGCCTGAGAGCCTTTTCTCTGCAATGTGGTGGAAGAGTTACCGGACAGGGGCAGGCAGTGCTCCGTCTGCTATTGTTCAGCCTGTCCAAAAGTGACCAGGGCCAGGTGATCCAGCTGGAGGAAATAAAATCGCTGTAGAGCAACTAATGGTGAGATTTTATGCCTGGAGAAGCAAGTTAAAGTGAGAAACTTCCTGGTTATTTTCCAAATAAGTAAATGCTCCTGTGAAAATGAAGTGTCTGGGTTTTATAGAGAGGAGATGGGGCTTTGTAGAGCAAAAGGTGGCTCAGCTCACAGATGTGGAGCTTCCTTCAAAGAACAAGTGAAGTGGCTCCTGGTTTGGGTCTGCTTTGTCTTACCCTGTGGCTTCTTGGAATAAACTAATGTGTTTTTTTTTCCTATTTGAAGCTGTGTGGAAGGCTGGAACATCATCCATGTGTCAGTGTCCATTGCTAATGATTTATTATTATTTTTTTTACAGCAACAGCGTACAGTCTATAGGCTGACACTGGTGAAAGCTTGGAACGTGGATGAACTCAAAGCCTATGCTGACCTGGTATCCCTGGGTAAACCAGACTTCATCGAGGTCAAGGTGAGTCGCACATCAGTATTTTACCTTTTTCCTCCCTGTTCCCCACATAAACAGTGTTAAAGTTTCCTTCTTCCACAGGTTTCACTGATGTATAAGGAACGTATCTCTTGCTTTTAACATCAGGCAGACAGGTTTCAGATGCCTTATACGTGTGCTCAGCGTAGTCTTCAGTGTTATGCGAGACCAGCTTTGTGGCAGCTGACATCAATTTCTGCCCAACAGAATCATAACCCTCTGGGCTTTTTTGTATTTCTCATGAAAGCAGGGACAGATAAATAGTTTTAGACTTGTTTCTTTTATGTCAGCCAACATTTAAAGCAAAATGTTCTAGGACAAGCTGGTAGTGTGTGGCATTATTCTTCCCACCGTAGTCTCAAATTCTGCCGGGGGAAAGGCGATAATGTCTGACTTAGCGATGTAGTATTCATCAGGCTGTGCAAAACAGGAGGAAATACTGTCCTCAGGACTGGAAGAGCAACTAATAGGAGCATGTGAGACAGTAGGGCAGCAGGTGCTTTATCTTGGGATTAATCAATTTAGTATACAGAGAATGTAAAAAAATAAAAAAAATAAAAAATCACAGCATGTTCTGTAAGGGGTCATTATGAGCGTTTTCTTCCAGCAGCTCCCCCTGCAGACCAGCACGTACCTGGTCTGCATATTTGCAGCTCTATTACTTCTGCACTTTCCTTTCTTTGTCCTTTTTCTTTTTTCCATTTTTCTTCCTTTTGTAAAACCTTTATTTACTGCTGCTTTGAAGAAAAAAAGTTTGCTGCAATTTCCGTATGCAACAAAACCCAAAGGGGTCTTACAAAAAGGATGGAGAAGAACTCTTTTCTTGGGTGGATAATGATAGGAGAAGGGGGGTGGTGTTAAGCTAAAAGAGGATAGATTTTATTAGACATTAGGAAGAAATTCTTCACTCAGAGGGTGATGAGGCACTGGCACAGGCTTCCCAGAGACGTTGTGGATGCCACAGCCCTGGAGGTGCTTGAGGCCAGGCTGGATGGGGCTTTGGGCAACCTGATCTGGAGGGTGGCATCCTTGCCTATGGCACGGGGTTGGAACTGGATGACTTTTAAGGTCCCTTCCAGGCTTGGGCTGGAAGCAGTTATTATCAGTATTGAGAGTTCTTTTTGTCTTTGAATGTGTGCTGCTGAAGTTGATAGCTTGATACAAACTAAGATGTTCAGTATGGTTTGGGGGTGGAAAAACCCCTCAGTTTTACAATGCATGTCAGGCTGTTTTACAAGTAAAACCTGGCAGAAGAACTGCTCCTGTGGGACCCTTCCACCTTGCATCTCCTCCCTGTCTCCCTGCAGCCTGATGGTACAAGATCCTTCCTTGCAGCAGTGAGGAAGACAGATGAGTGCATGCCAAGTGTGGAGGGTGAGGCTGTGCTACTTAGACTGCTCTGTCATGTAGAGACTTTAATTAGTAAAAAAAATGAAACAGGTGTAAGTTAATCAATGTTTCCGAGTGCAGATTCCCCCAAGCGCTCTCCAGGGCAAACATCTGTCTATTCCATGGCTGCAGTTCCTTTGCCTGGGGAAGGATTCAGCCTCACAGCTGTGGTTCTCAGCACTCCCAGCAACTCCTCCCCAGCAAAATCATGGCTTGGACTGTTGGGGAAGTAGATGAGAAGCCCCCTGAGGTGGTCAGGGATTGACTCTTGGCACTTACCCAGCTGGGCCAGGCTCCTGCCCAAGCTGCTTCCATCAAAAGCGTTGTCTTTGAACCAGGCACTTCAAGGTGCTTCTCAGTTCCCAAGCAGTGACAACTTTACTCCAAGGAAAGGATGTGTACTGGGCACTTCACCCTGTTTGCAGAACTGAGGTGGAGAGGGGCTGCATGGCACTTCACAAAAGCCAGGCAGCCCGGTGGGGTAGCTGAGGGTTTGGCCTCACTCAGGATCCAGCCCCACACCAGGCTGCAGGGGGACTTGCGGGGGTCACAGGATGAAGAAGGAGGGTGGGTGCTTGAGGTGCCTGCTGGCCATGAGTTGTTGGGTGGATTTGGGAGTTTTTGTGCACTGATGTAAGTTAGCAGTCTTGTTGGGTTTTGTTTTTTTTTTAAAAAGAAGTGCATGCTGTTTAATTCTGCTTAATTAGATTAGCGAGCAGGATGCTTTGATCTAAATGGAACAGAACTACTGGAGTGAGTCCAGAGGAGGGCTACAAAGATGATGAGGGGACCGGAGCACCTGTACGAGGACAGGCTGGGAGAGCTGGGCCTGTTTAGCCTGGAAAAGAGAAGACTGAGGGGAGACCTCATCAATGTGTATAAATACCTGAGGGGAGGTGTTGAGAGGATGGAGCCGGTCTCTTTTCAGTTGCGCCCAGGGACAGGACAAGAGGCAACGGGTACAAAGCACAGGAGGTTCCAGGTCAATATGAGGGGGCATTTCTTTACTGGGGGGAGTGACAGAGCACTGGGACAGGTTGTCCAGAGAGGTTGTGGAGTTTCCTTCTCTGGAGATACCCAAAACCCACCTGGATGGCATCCTGCACAATGTGCTCTAGGTGATCCTGCTTGGCAGGGGGGTTGGACCAGGTGCTTCACGGGTCCGCTCCAACCTCAGCCATTCTGTGATCCTGTGAATGTTTTCAGAAATACTCCAGCAGGTAAGGGAAGGTCTGTTGGTGCTGCAGGACAAAAACCTTTCTCAGACCCTGGCCTCACAGGATATTGGTCTGGGCCAGGTCGTGGTTTGTCCTTTCATGCTAAGGGGCAGAATACCTCAAGCCTCAGTATCGTCCTCTGTGAGTAGGTTGGTGGTTGGTGTACCTGCACCATTGCCACAAAAGCAGGCATGAGGAAAGTCTCTACTCTTGGAAATATGAACAGCAGTACTGAGGACATCGGAAAACCCAGGCTAAAGCCTTTCCAGAGGATGCAACGCACACCGCCCTTGTCTCTGCTAGTTGCTGTACTTTGGCTGGAAGTGATGGGGAGAGAGCCTTCCTTCCCTGCCCACAGCCTTCAGTAAATAAAGCTAAATAAAGTAAAGAAATTTTGTGGTGGCTTTCCTGGAACAACAGATTTGCTTGTCATTAGGTTGTGTTTAAACAGACCTAAAAAAGGCAGAAGGCGTGCTCCCAGATTTCCATATGGGATGTTTTTGTGAGAGCCAGGTGTTCTTAAACAATTCGCCTTTTTCTTGCTTCATTGGCACATCGCACTTGCTCCAAAAGGTGGGCACGTAGTGATCCGCAGAGGGAAAGTAGCTCACGCTAAATGCAGGATTAGCCCAGCCAGTGGCCTTATTTGTCTCGCATAGTATCATCTGCCAGTTCCTGCTGAACAGCCGCGTTCCTACCGTGTGAAAGGTGTGGCTCTGTGGGGAGGCACAACAGCGTTCTCCTCTGGCTGCTGTGCATCTGTGACTTTGCAATGCAAGGGGATTACGTGGCTTCTCACCTTGGGAGAGGAACCAATTTTTCCCTTTTTCTGAGCCAGAAGGGTCAATCAGCCAGCTCCAGAGGGCTCGTGAACGTTGAGTCGAGTTGCTGCAGGGAAGGAGGCTCCAGCAAAGCCCCAGCTGGAGAGGTTGACAGGGACAGGGGTGTTCAGGGTGGCTTCCTCGCTTTGCTGACCTCTGAAGTGTCCTCTGGTCACCGGTGGTGGTGTCCCCATCGCTGCTGCTGATGGTCATGTTGCTGCAGTACCTGCCTCCTGCTGTGGCACCGCTACGTAACAGAATGTATAGGCTCCCCTGCTTTGCTCTCAGTTGTGCGTTCTGGAGGTAGCTTCTTTCCACAGCATCTTTTTAATGCTGGTTTGTGAAGCCCTTGTCCAGTGCCCTACCCACACGATCAGCACTCTCGTGTGGCTGGATCACCGGGGCACACAGCCACTGCGGGGATTTCAGGGGCGTTGTGCAAACCTTTGAGCTGCCCTGATGATGAACAAGCTAGAATTAGGAGAAATTTCTTTACTGAAAGGGTTGTGTGGCATTGGAAGAGGCTGCCCAGGGAAGCAGTTGAGTCACTGTCCCTGGAGATCTTCAGGAAACATGTGGATTTGGAACTCAGTAGCATGGTTTAGTGGTGGACTTAGTGCTAGGTTAAAGGTTGGACTAGATGATCTTAGAGGTGTTCTCCAACCTGAATGATCCTGTGATTCCATGAGTTTAGGTTATTCCAATGCTTCTGCCCATGCACTGCAGGGTGAAGCAAAAGCTGGTGTCTCTGTCCCTCTGACTGCTCTGGAATAAAAGGTGAGTAGATGTAGGCAAAGGGCAGCAGCAGGAAAGAGACTGCCTTGGTAATTCAAGTGTAGCCCCAGCACCTGGGGAATTTGCAGTTGTGCAGGCAAAGCGTACGCAGACTATGGCATAATCCCACGGTGGTCAGAGTGGTGCTTGGTCTGATAAGGTATGAAGCTGGGAGTTAAATTCTGATCCAGAAGAATCCTGGCAGGGTTGAGGTGTGTTCAAACCTAGCACTCGTTGCTGTCACAGTTCCTGTTCATGGGCTCCTCTATGTATTGAACAAAAACTCCTGCTGGTGTGTAATTGTCCTTGTGTCCAGCTGTGGTATTTGTGGTGTTCACGCTGCATTTGTGACATGGGTATTTTCTCCAAAAGACCAACTTTTTTTTTTTTTTTTGATCAGAAGTAACGTCTTACGTTTCTTTG
Organism: Oxyura jamaicensis; assembly: GCF_011077185.1. Taxonomy (NCBI): domain Eukaryota; kingdom Metazoa; phylum Chordata; class Aves; order Anseriformes; family Anatidae; genus Oxyura; species Oxyura jamaicensis. The sequence goes on from NC_048911.1 coordinate 974,319, forward strand.
AGGATGAAACACTAAAGAATCAGTTTGGCATGTGCTTGGGTGTGTGTTTTGTTGTTGTGGTTTTTTTCCAAGACCCCAGCGAGACAGGTTAAGGCAAAGACCAGGTCATGCTTAAAGCAAACAAACAAGAAAAAATACAAGATACTGCAAAGCATCTGCCAGAAAACGAGGCTCATCTCTGCGGGATTTCCTGGTTAAATACTTGAGATAAATGACGTTCATTTAAAATGAATGTAGCTAATCCCCTGTTGCTCCAGAGAGGCTCACAGGGTGGAGTGGGTAGAGATTTAGATTCTTGCAGAGCTTAATACTTGTTCTCATTTACATGAGTATCTTACAGCAGTGTAACTCTGTGGGACCCTGTTCTCTTATTTAAGCCAATAGAAATTAGTGTTGATTACTGGTGTGCAAAAACCCACGTAAAGGAAGAATCAGTCATGTGGTTATTAAATACACATCACTTTTATTTATTGCATTAGTCAACTTGAATGCCATAATGTCTCTATCACAGTTATACTGGGTTGATTGTTAGATTTAATATCTAGGATGTGCAGCTCATCTTTTCGCAGCGGCAAGCATTGCAAAACCCTCTTCTTGTTCTAAAAGCCAGAGGCTTCTGTTAACACACAGTATGCTGCCATTTATATTTGTTCTTAAACCGAAGGGGCAAAACTGTTTAGAAGGGAAAAATGTAAGCAGGTCCTAAAGAACTTGTTCTGTAGCCTATGCGTGGAGCACGCTGTGGGGTGGTGTTAGCACAAGGCCAGCCGCGCACCCAGAGCCCTTGCGGACCTTTGACCCCTGCAGATCCCGGAGCAGCTGGGTATGTTTGCATGTGGAATCGTGGTTGTGCCCAGGCATCCCCTCTGCGCTGCCAACAGATATAAGACTGCGTGCATGCAAGTGTGCTTGTGAAGGGCTGATCCTTGCACACCTGGCTTTTGACTTCAGAGCTGCGTCCGCGATGGTGTGGGAGGTGCAGTTGCTCTGCTTGGAGCTGGAGGTGAACCAGCCCTCCTCGGGGAGGCCATCTGTATTTGCTGAAGTGAAGCTGCATCTTGCAGCTCTCCAGATCAGCCTGAGCACAGCCCTGCTGCTTCTCTCCAGCCTTTTCATTTGGAGGAGGGAAAAATGATGATAAAGCCTGTTGGGTTTGTCCTCTGGTCAACGGCTGTTTGTATCACGGAGCTTGGGCAGAGCAGGAGTGGGATTTGTGGCACTGCACAGAATTTCATCGAGCCTTCCTCAAACTGGTGTTCAGCTGCTTGAAAGCACTTGTCCTTGGCGGCTGCGGCGTAGCTCTGGTTCCAGCACATCACCCAGCTCGTGGTTCAGGAACTGACTCGTGTTCAGCAGAGCTAAGGACGAGGTTCTGCAGCTGCAGCTCCTGGGCAGCATCTGAGGCTTTGCTACAAAATTAAAATGACCAAGTCAGTGTCTGAGAGGAAGGACCAGAGGGACATATCTGTCCCAGTCTGCTCAGTCTTGCCCTCTTAAACAGCAAAGACTAAGTGCTTCAAATAATGAGGAAAGTGAGCTCTGCTTTAATGAGTTTTTAATTACATGCACCAATAAGCGATTGCCCCCGCCTGTCAAAAAGCTACTCAAAGTCTTGGTGCCATTTCAGTTAGATGAGAAGACAAAGTTAAAAAATCACCTATTCTCGTGCTTGCCATAAAACAAACTGAAGCAATGTGTAATTGCTTGAACGGGGGGAAACAAACACAAAAGACTTGCTGTTTGCACCAAGCAGCAAGCCATGGGCCCAAGAGCATCTCTGCACTTTGCGTGGACCAGCCAGGAGGCATGGAAGGGGCCGAGGTGCTCACAGCAGGGCTGAGCAGCGCTGGGTGACCCCCCTGGGCGAGCTGCGGGGCGGTCGGGGCCACCCCAGGGACCGGCCGTTCGGGCACCCCAGTTGCCCTGGGTGGGAGCATGAGGCTGCACGTGGCACGGGCGGCTTCTGGGTAGGTTCTGAGCTGCCTCTGCTGAAATCTCCTCCTTTAATTATTTACATCTGGGTGACAGAGGCAGGGAGCCGGCTTGATATTTCTGTTGATTCAGCTAAAAGTTACGAATACGTGGTGTGTCTGAGGAGTTCGGCCTCACAGGCGTTTTTTGCATTCTTGGAGCGCCTATTAAGGCTTGATAACAAGCTTCATTGCAAACATAGGTGAATGATTACATCTCAAATCTTCAAGTGAAGCTGCCACATCGTGTCATTGAAAAGTCGGTCTTTAGTCCAAGCCTGCGTTTTGTTGCAAATACATTTCTGAAACTGAGCAGGAATTTTTGCAGTCCTGCACTGGGCTTGGGTGCAAAGGCAACCCTTGTGAATATCCAGGCCTAAGGAGGTAGCTGGCAGCTTTTAGCACGAGAAAAGGGATTAACCTCCCAAGTAAGTGGGAAGCACAACACGTGGCAATGGCCTGTGGGGCTTTTAGCTATGAGCAGATGAAGTTGTAGGATATAAAGCCTCTAGCTCATGGCAACTGGCCATGTGTGATGGCCCAGCGCTGATTGTAACAATGACGGGGGGAAATGCTTTCTGTCCTCTGCCTGCTTTGTTGTAGGGGAAGGGGGCTAGCACCGTTAGCCTATTGCAAGTGGGGGAACCGGAGCACGATAGGAAGGATCACAGCAAAGCAAGTGGCTGTCAGCTGAAATCTCCCCCTTGCCTGCCAGTCTGAGTCTTTCTAACTTTTCCTGCCTGCCTCTGTGCGGTCTCTTCAGAGGGCATGAGGAGTGGTGGCTGGGGGATTTAACAGTGAGTATTTCTCTTGCAAGATCTGTATCATTCACTTCTAAAAGCTGGAAGGAGAGCTCACATCCAGCGTTTCAGAGCTTAGCCTTTATGCGAGGAGTTCCTTTGACTTCAAGGGAAGATTTATGGGCTGCTGTGGTGCAGATCTGCGTGTAGCCATACGTGTGGTGCATCCGGAGAACTCCCCATAAATACCGGGGTTATGCTGCCTAACTAGCCATTTCCATTCCTGCTCTTCGCATTTAAGTGGCACAAATAAACCAAGGTCCTTTGTTAAATCAACTTGAGAGTGACTATTAAAAACAAAAAGCAGCCAACAAGGCCGAATCCATTCCAGCGAGGAGCAGACATGCATGAGAGCTTGTGTATATAATCTGGACAATGCTGATGCTCAAATCATAAGCATTTTTATTGCAGGGTGTGTGGTCTATCAACATGTCATTTGAGGCTTTTTATATTCGTCTTGGGGCAGGACTGCCCCAGATTTGGAGCAGTGGCTGTGTGGCTCAGCAGGTCAGGAGCGCTTGGCCGACGCTCTGTTCTTCTGTTAATTTACCAAAGCCTCAATTGAACAAATGTATAATTTGTGGGCTCGGAGCTCAGAAAATTCTCTTGTTCAGTAATTAAGTTTGGAAGCCTGGACTTTATCTGAGCTAAGAAACAAAGTGCTGTCGTATTTACTTCCCTTCCTTCATAGTCCTGTGGATTAAAATGACTGGTAGCTGATGAGATCTCCGGCGAGGAGCCAGATCACAGTGAAACAAATGTGCCGAGCAGCAGGCGACATGAGCTGCTCATGTTTCTCACTCGCCACAGCAGTAATCATCTCGGCACAACGTGTTGCTTAAATACAGTTGTGCACACTCGGCTCTGTTACAGCAGCACATAAATCCCGAGTGCGCTCGCTGAGGGTGCTCTGGATCCCCACCAGCATAACCAAGAACATCCGAGTTGCTTTTCAAAAGGTTTTCTTTCAAGGTATTTGCCCAAAGCTGTGTGGCATGATTAGGATGCTAAAGCAGCCGTATTAAAGACTAATTAAGAGGCAGTATCACTGATGTTTCTACTGCAGGGAATTTTCTATAAGCATTAGGGTGTACAATAGAACAGTTTCCTTTTTAATACTTGATGTCTTAATAGCTGTCTTCGTGTATTACTGAAAAATATAACATGACCGCCCTAATCAACTGTTCACATTTTTAAGTGGTATCAGCACTCTTAATTAACTCAAGTTTTAAGAAGTTGGAGAAGTTGAAAGCTGATGTGCTTTCATTCGGTGTGCTGCTAAGCTGATTTTCATTGATTTGTGCATGTGAATTAATCAGCCATCCGAGCACTTAGTTATTCCATTTGCCTCTGTGCTTTCTTTGCTTGTAAATGATACCTTTGAAGTTTATTAAAAGAATGAGTCATGTTGTAGCTCGCTGAGAATTTTCCCCCTCGTAGTCATCCATTTTTCATGCTGCTCAAATCATAATCTGTATAATGAACAAGGGAAAATATTGCTATACGGAGCTGTGTCTGTACCGCCGAACTTCGGAGATGCATATCTGAGCTGCTTGGCTGGCTGCTCTAATAAGAACACTTAAAGTCTCTTTCAGACTTTCAAAGCCGGGCTTAAAAAAAATAATGTACTTCCCTGTTTAGTGTTCCCCCGACTCGTGTGTTGTTGTGCACAGTCAGCCTGTTTGTGCTCCAGCTCTGAGTTACGGCGTGCAGCTCAAATATTGTTTGCCTGGGCAGATTAATAGAGGAGGGTCGTCATAAATTTACCAGCGAGAAAGTAATTGCTTCCAAACCTTGTACAGTTTCTAATTAGCACGAGTCTGTTTCTTTTTAACGTCCCCCTGAAAGCATCTGCCTTACAGTGTGGTTCACCTTGCTTTAATTTCAAGTGTTTGCCAGGGGTCTGTTTATTGCTGGACGTGGCATGTTTGGCTTTGATGTAGCTCAACTGGGAACAGGGCATGCGATGTCAGCTGGGAGCAGGTGCCATAAACATGGTGGGGATGCAGTGCTGGGTAGAAGTGTTCTGCAGAGGAAGAACATGGCAATGTGTGTTTTAAATGCCCGTGCTTGATGGGATTTTGCGCTTGGAATAAAATAGCAGAAGTGTTGAGTTCAGGGGACTTGGGCTTTTGTCTGGAAGAAAAGCCAAGCTTCCGATGTGAGTTTGCCCTTCTGAGTGCCAGTGAGTTTGTGACCTTTGTTGCGATATGACAGGTTAAGCTGCTTCTATACACCTGTAACTAGTTTTATCTGGAAAGGCAGAAATAAGCAGCAGCACACTTCAGAAAACTTCATACTGCTGAGCTCGTTTATGAAAACTTTAACTCAAAGATGGAGCAAGGCTTAAGTGAAATTGAGGTCACTGCTAAGACTGATCACTTGAACCTCCTCAGTTACTGATTTATATCTCCAAATTAAAATAACAAATCTCCAAGTTAGAAGCTTAGAAGTGGCTTTGTCTTCTCCAGACTAGGAGAACCTGCGGAGCTGCGCTGCCTGGGCTGCAGGGCACGAGTACTGCTGCAGAAAGCCAGGTCTTCTGGGTCCCTGCGAGCGAAGCAGGGAGGAAAGCATCTTCTGAACAACGCCACTTCATTCAGTAACTAGTTCTGAGGGTGCTTCAGTGAAACAGCTATTCTGATTGCTTTCTGGAAGACTTGTGCTCTTCATGTGCATGCTGGTGAGCTGCAGAGCTTTGCAGACGGGTTTGCAGTGGGAAACGTCTGTCCGTGCTCTGCACAGCCGATGCTCGTAGCGCTTGTCATATCAGCCCACAGGTGCTGGGTACTTCCCACCCCATGGAAAAGGGGTTTTGGGGTTCCAGCACTGCACGACCTTTATTTGTGCCAAGTCAGTGGTGCTGTGGCAGCCAGGAGTGGCAGGGGCTGTGGTGGGTGCAGGCGGCGCTGCTGTTTGTGTGGGCAGGGTCATGGGAAATCTGCAATCTCCGTTTTATGAAAACTCCTCCGCTTCTTGCATGCACTTGTTCTGGGGCAGTTGCTTCGGCTCTCAGCATTTCACAAAGCAACGTGGACTTCTCACTGAGTGGTAGGATTATAGAAATTATAAAGTGTTCCGGTGGCCTTTGGCCAGAAAATCACAAGCTGCCTTTTAATGTGGTCAAATAAATTCTGCTCGTAAGTAAACAGTAAGAATTTCTCTACAGCACCAACTTAGGGATTTTGATCCTACTTTGATCCTCCCTCTGTGTGTGCAGGAGATGCTCAGAGATGGAGTGTTTTCCAGGCAGGTTCCAGTATTTCCTGAATTAATTGAAGCAAAAGATTGCAGGAGTAGCATGAATTGGAGGGAGTTTTTATAAATGTGCTTATGTTTTTGGGTGCTTATTCATGTTTTCAGCCTTTAGTACTCCGTGCTTACTGGCTCTTTGCACTGGCAAACCCCAAGGCATGTAACTAATGGCTCTACACCACTCGCTTAGCTCCGACCCTCCTGCTCACCCTGGGAGTGTCCACCTTCATTTTGTGTCCCTGTGCCATGCCCACCACCTCTCTGACCCTGTCCCCTTCCTCCGGGGCTGTATTTGGGCTGATTTGTGGTGCCAGTGTTAGTTTTGCATCTAGCTGATGCCAACTTATGTGGTTGCTGTTGTGTGCCTGGAAGCCCGCAGATACCCAGCAGTATGGACGAGTGCCCCAGCCTCTGGTTTTTAATGAAGGTCTGAAGCACTGAGTGCCTGGCGGTTGCTGTCTGTTCTTGTAGCTGAGGTCCGGAAGGAACCTGCTCAAGGGCTCCTTTAGGATGCCACACATCCTGTACGCGCCGGTGAGCAGCCTGCAGACATCCATGCAAACACCGCTGCTGATACGAAGCTGGAGAATTACAGAATGATCTTGGAAGCTGGTGACTTGTTTCTTCAGCTAGAGTTAGTCAAGCGAAGTTTTCCACCTGGCTTCTAAAATCCCCTGACTTTGGGGCTTTGTGTCTGTCCTTTCCTGCTTAGCTGGGGCAGAACCAGCCATCCCTCGCAGTCTGCTCTGGGGCTGGGGCTGCCTTTAAGCTGCAAGCTTGGTGCTGGGCTGCTTCTGCCTGCAGGGCAATGAATGCAAGACAAAGAGCAGGAGAGTAGCACCTCCATCTAGGCTTGATGTTGTTTTACAGTGTTTGGCTGTTGTCTGTGGAAGTCAGAGCAGCGATACTGCAGGGGAGGGAAGCAGACCAGAGGCATAGCAGACTGAATGGCGAAGGTGAGGTTTGGGCAGGGCACCAATACCGAGGTGCTGACTAGGGCTCCTGTCCATTTTCCCATAGTTTCCCACATGTCCCTGTGCAATTCTTTCCCTTCCAGGTGTACACGCTCATCCTTCCTTCCCAGAGGTGTTCACGTGCTGGCTTTATTGAGGGGTTGTTAGGTGCTTGGCTGATGCTGAAAAATAGCTCAGGTGAGCAGGAAGGCAGAAGCAGAACCTTTTTTTTTTTCTTCTTTTTTTTTTTTCTTTTTCTTTTTCTTTTTTTTTTTTTTTTTAATGGGGGAAATCTGAGTTTTTCCCTGGAGAGGATGCTTTCATCCCTGTGGAATCGCTTTTGGTTTAGCGAAGCCAAAGTGTTAAGTGGCACTGGACCATGCCAATTCTGCAGCTTTAAAGCCCAGTTCTGTCCTGGTTTGAACTTAATTAGCACTTGTCTTCAGAAGATCCCCAGGTTCACAGGAATCCTCCATTTTGTTCAACTTTTGTACCTTTTAATTTTTAGACATTTCTTTAGTCTCTCAATTGTGCCCTTTGTGCATGCACAGACTAGAAGGATAATTTGTGTACTTGTGGATTTTTTCTTCCCCTTTCTTTTGAAAGAAAGGTATTTTAATGCTGTTTCTGTGAGTTCAAGCTGCTCCTGCTCTGCCAGCACCTACATCTCCTCCTTTCTCCTAATGAGCCACATCTCTGCCAGTACTGGCTCTGCTGCCCCATGGGACTGCCCAGCCCATGGGCGCACGGCTGCATAATGACTTGCAAATGCCTCCCTTAGCCAAAGGAGAGGATCCTGTTGTTTCTATAGACTGCCCAGTAGTCAGGAAGAACCTTGAGATCTCAAGTTCAAACCAACTGAGTAAAGAGCACTGAGCGTCTCACTTGAAATGTGCAATGCTTTGCAGCTGCAGAAGCACGTATCACACAGCCCGGGCTACGGCTCCCTGGGTCTCCTTGCATGGGCACCACGGGAAGGCAGCAAATGGGCTTTTTGTTTCGATTGCTAAAATGGTGTTGATCTGGGGCAGTCACAGCAATTGCCTATGGCTAAAATAGACTTTTAACTGTCTTTTAATTAGATTGAACAGCCAGAAGATGGAGGGGCTTGGGATTTACTGTTTTTACAATGGGGAGAACTGTTTTTACAATGAGTTAGGAAAAGATTTGTACAAATAGTAGGGGGTGGTGGCAGAAATTGCAGCCTTGGCTCAGGAGGGGGAGTCGTTACCTCTGCAGAACATAGGGTCCCTCTGGAAACACTGTGCTGCAACTTCAGAGAGTCATTAGGGTTGGAAAAGACCTCCAGGATCATCTGGTCCAACTGCCCCCCTACTACCAACGTCACCCACTAAACCATGCCCCAAAGCACCGCGTCCAACCTTTCCTTGAACACCCCCAGGAACGGTGACTCCACCATCTCCCTGGGCAACCCATTAAATGCCTGACTGCTCTTTCTGAGAAGAAATGTCTCCTCATTTCCAACCTGAACCTCCCCTGGCACAACTTGAGGCTGTTCCCCCTAGTCCTATCACAAGTTACCTGTGAGAAGTGGCTGACCCCCAGCTCCCCACACCTTCCTTTTAGGCAGTTGCAGAGAGCAATGAGGTCTGCCCTGAGCCTTCTCTTCCCCAGACTTGTTGCATTAGTCATTTGTGAGACTTTATTTGAGGCACATCATGCTTCAAAGCAAATGGACCTTCTCAGACATCCCTTGGTGGCTCAGGAGCACAAGCACTATCTGTTTGGGTGCTTTGAACTGTTTTTGCAGGGTAATGCCTGACCTGCGTGTCGCTGCTGGGGAAGCCTGAGCAGACAGCAGTTACAAAAGCACTGAGGGACAGACCGATTTGAGGCTGTCCCCAAATCCAGATTCTTTCCTGTAAGATGCAGCACAAGGGGGGCTAAAATGGACCTGACCTTGAAGGGTTGAGCTGACAGTGACTGTTTCCGTGTTTCTTCTCAGGGGGTGACGTACTGCGGAGAAAGCTCGGCCAGCAGCCTCACCATGGCCAACGTCCCCTGGCACGAAGAGGTGGTGCGCTTTGTCCAGGAGCTGGCCGAACTCATCCCAGACTACGAAATTGCCTGTGAGCACGAACACTCGAACTGTCTGCTGATAGCTCACAAGAAGGTGAGGCTCCTCTGTGCCAAGCTGTGAGAGCAGGCACCATGCCTTGTCCTTGGAAGTGGTGTGCAATTGCCTTATTTGAGCAGATTATTTTTCTGGAGCTAGCTGAATACTTCTGGAGGGAAAAATGCCTAGTATGTACCGCAGAGAGCTAATGAAGCCACTGCAGGTTTCAGTTGGTCGTGATACCTCACAGCACTTCCGTAGTGATACAAAGCACAAAATATTTAATGGGCCCAGGAAGAGCTCATTGCACTGTTTCCTGTGCTTCGTCATGCTCACTGCTTTGTGTTTTGAGAGAGGCAATGGCAAATCCTGTTGAGGTGGGTCAGCTCTTTTTGTCTCATTGCCTTATTTTTATTTGTGATGGTTTTCATTGGTATATGCAGCTCTGTAGGGAACTTATGCTTCACACCAGGTTAAGGTTGTGTTTTGCCTCCTCTGGATCCTGGCAATACCTTCCAAAGCTCTAGATGTCCTTGTTCACTTCAACCGGAGCTGGAATAACATATGTTGCTTCTTCTGGAGCTATAATTTTGGCAAAGTTGAAGTTGATATGTCGATGCTAAATACCGGCTGCTTGCTTTTTTGAACTGGGCCTGCCTTTCTGTAAAATCATTCATCAGAACGCAACCAGCACGTTTGTGTTCTGCGTCCTGATGATGGAGAAGAGGATGCAGAGCTGCCTTCTGATGCCACCCAGTGTCACGTGTGCTGCTGGGGCACTTTGCAAGCCAGGCATGTCTCAGCAACCTTGAGTGTGTATGTAAAATGTGTTAGAAACTCAGGTTCCTTCATAAATACCATCAACACAATTTGAAATACAAGTGAAGTGCTAAAAAATAATTTTTAAAGGATGCAGGTTATGAGAAATACCAAGTACAACTTGGCTTTCTGGGCTCCAGCAAAGCTTAATGGAAAGACGATAGGAAATGTATAATGTGCTAGCAAGGCAACTGGTGGAACAGCTACTTATTGTGCTGCTAGTGATGGTTTTGCTCTTTGCATATTCTTTGCTTGTGTTTGCTGAAGCCACATATTCTCTCTCACCATTTGCTTGGATGGGGACCTGGTTTTAGTCAGTGTTGTATGGCTTTATATGCAGGACAATTCTGGCCATACTGTGCTGCACACAGGGAATAACTGGTTAAAATCGCCCCTTGCAGAAGGTCTGAAATATTTTGAAGTGGTGTTTGGAAACAGTTAGAATCTCATTGTCTAAAACTTTTGTGCAGCTGCAAAACTTTGTTGCTTTTCTTGATTTGCTGTTTTATGGGAATAGATGTAAAAGGAACAGAAAAAAATGTGATACCTGGCACTTTTTTTGTTTCAACTCACTGTAAAGTCGCTTTATTTACAGTCTCAGTCTTGGTTGTTGCCACTGGCAACTGTGCCTGAACAAATCCTTGAATGCAAAAAATCCTTTTCTAAGGTGAAAGGCCCAGGGAAGGAAAGGAAACAGATTGCCACCTAAGTTACTGATGCATAATTTAAGTAACACCGTTAGTAACAAGAATAGATTGATACCAGCCCAGGAGGAATTCAACAGCTGCTTTGCTTTCCAAAGCCATTAGGAGAGGGCGTCTTTTGGAAACAATCTATACTTGGTACTAAAACAACTAATAAAAAAAAATATATTTCTATTACATTTAATTCAGAATTTCAGGCTCCAGTGGAGAATAAAATTTGTCAGTGTATATTATTTGGAGAAAATCTGTACTCTGGGAACAATCAAACTGTAGTGAGTAATTGCAAAATCAAAGGTATCTTTAGAAAGTTAAGGAGTTGCAGGAAGTAGGTAATAAAAATAATTTTAAAATGGGATTTTGTTCTTTGGGCTCTGCTAGGTCTGAGTTTTGAGGTTTTCAAACAATGCTAATACTAATAATTTTAAACCCTAGTATTGAAGTGCCAGCATGTACTAAAGAGTCTGGGCATGTCACAAGTAATGCACCTTGATTGTAGCCTCTGCTCCTTGACTTAAGAAGAGTCATTGATAGGCACCTGCTCACTTGATGAATAATAGTTTAGGACTTGAGCTCTGAAGTATTTTAAGACCCGGGATTTACGTAGAAAAGGGTTTTTTAGGTAGAGGAAGCTGCAGTTTGTCTAGTGGCATTTTCTTGGTTCAGGAAATCAGGAGGAGGTTATGGAAGCTGTTGCATTGTAGGAGTACTTCGGTGTCTCAAAAATCTGCTGTTAGTCTTCAAAGTCTCTTCCCTCACACATAAGCATGCACACGCGTTTTTTTAATTCCATTGGCCAGAAGTATGGTCATGGTGTCTGTGTGTCTTTCTACAACTAAAAATAAGAGGCTAGTGGAAGCCTTCCGGCCTTGCTGAAGCTGGGGAAGCGAGAGGACTGCTGCTTACCTTGGGGAGCTCTGGACTTGGCAGCTCAGCGCTGTGCAATAGGAGCTGCAAAGGTTGCGTGAGCTTAAGCCTTAGTGCGAAGTGTTGCTTTCCAGTTACCCTTCACGGAGCCCTAAAAAAAAAAA
>NC_048911.1:985934-1096687 GCF_011077185.1 Oxyura jamaicensis
TTTTTTTTTTTTTTTTTTTTTTTTTGTTCTTTTTGTTTCTGTTTTTGTTGTTGTTGTTGTTTTAATGCTTATAGATGCAAGAGCAATTTCAGGAATGCTTTAATGCCCTGAAATGCATGCCATGCCCTTCCTCTGGCCAGGGGTGAGTCCCGCGTGGGTGCCGGTGCGGCCGCTGCATCGCAGCCGGCCGCAGCCCATGGGCTCATTGCACGCAGCTCTGCCTGGTCTGCTGCAGGCGATAGATTTAAATCTCTCTTTAATTTGGTAGGGTTTTGAAAAGCAGTGTAATTGCTTTTACATCAGGCTTGTGATTATGGAGAGAAAGCCTGGATCGATTCTGTCTGAATGCTTTATGGTGGGGCTGGAAGGTAATGAGGGTGGCGCAAAGTGCTGGAAGTGTCTCTCCAGCCCTGCTTGTTGGGATCCACAGCAGCACCAAAGCTGACATCGGCCGCATGTCGTTCTGTGGGAAGGAAAAATCCCTGACTTAGTGCAGAGCAATATGTCAGAGTTAGCAACTATCAGAATGAAATACATTAATTGGCAAGTGCTGGGAAATTACAGATATGCTTAATGAAAAAGAAAACCTTGTTTACGGTTTCTAATGTGCTGCTGAAGAAACTGGCTCCCAAATAAAAATACTTAAAATCACTATTAGGATTTATTTACATAATTACTGTGAGAGATTCTAGGGACGTGCTAAGCAATGCGAAAGAAACCTCATGGCTTTTCTTCCCTCTCTGCTGTCTCGAGGTTAGTTTGCTCTTGGTGAGTCTATTAAAGCTTTTACTAACTCAGTGAAGCAACAAGTCATTTGTTGCAGAAGTGGTACGTGGATGTGTGTATATATTAGATGTGTATATACATATATACATCTGTTTTATTGACTGTGGTGGGAGCATAAGGCTGTGGAAGAGCCAGATCATCTTTGTAATTGTAATGTTGGCTGGGGAGTGCTGCAGTAGGTGGTACTTACCTCTTTTTGGCCAAGAAACCTGGTGTCCTGGCATGGCTGGAGTGTGGATGTCCTTGGAGCTTGTTTCTGAAGGGGCCACATCCCCCGCAGGTGTGAAGGAGTGTGCTCTGCCAAAGCTGCTGTGTAAGCGTATATTTGTGGTCTGCCCTGAACCGTGCAGCCCAGGATGGCCTGGCCACACTTCAGCCTCAGTGGAGACCCACAGCCAGATCCCTGGTGGTGCCTGGGTGGCTCTGTTGGCTTCTCTGACTTAGAGCTGCGGGAACCCTATGGTATAAAATGCAATAGGCCCATGATGGGGCTTCACTGATTGAAACCAGCCAAGGGTATGACAAATCTTCCTCCTAATATTTCAATTGACTTTGGCAAACTTGCCTCTTTCTTGTGTATCCTAAATCAATGTGTAAGTGCTGCTGACAGTAATTTCCACTTTGTCTGTGCAGATGGCTGCCCTTCACTAGGCTGCGGTGTTTATACCTGCTAAGTTTGCAAACACTTTCCTGCTACAGTCTCCCAACGAGCAGTATTTTTCCTTAGCTGTCATATTTGTGAGATGAAAATGTTCTTTGTTGGGCCCCGCTCGAATGTGAATTTTCTTCTTTCAGCAAGGGCCACTGAAGTCTGGATCGGAGGCACTGCTGTGATGTGTCTTGCTCGGGGGTTGATCCATCCAAGGGGTCCCAGCTCTCCAGAGCGGGGTTGGATACTGGTGTCCAGACCCTTCATGGCTCTGGAAGTCGTGCTGCTGGAGCCTGTGGCTTTTTAATTGCATGTTGGTGTAGACCCCTATACACTATATAATTATTATCAAATACTATTTCTCTATGCTGAAAGCTGCAATATGACTGTTAGAGACTTATATTTTCCTAAGGCACCACTGCTCAGTCTCTGCTAACTCTTGCACTGCATAAAGAAGCTGTTGATTTTTTCCCCCTGATTGTTTAGCTCCTGTTTCAGCCCTAAATAAAATCTGCAATCCATCAGTCATGCACCCGACTTCGGTGCACGTTCACTGGTGTAGGATTCAGAAGACTGCTCTGGCTGCTCTTTCAAGGCAGGCTATTGCACTGTTCAGAGAAAGCAATGAGAAATAATTAAAATAAACCTTTCTCTTCTCTTTTCTCTTGTGCCCAGGGAGAAGATGCCATTCCACCATGTAACAGCTGGCTTGTTGTACAAAGGCAACTACTTGAACCGATCGCTCTCCGCCGGCAGTGACAGTGAACAGCTAGCAAATATCTCCGTGGAGGAACTGGATGGTGAGCAATGTCATTGCATTTTTCCAAGGGGGCTCAGAACTGGAAAGGCTTGTTTTCACCTTCTCGGTAGCATTGCCATGCAATAACCTGAAAGGTGCTCTCCCCTTGAAGCAAGGAGCAAAAGGCAAGTGGGAAGTGAGATGGCTCAGCAGATCTGGGACAAAAAACAGTCCCCAGCCACAGTTATGTTCGGAGCTGGGGGCTGATTTTAAACTCTGATATTGTCCTTCTGCCTAGAAATAAAGCAGTTTTTGAAAGACTAAGGCTGCTTTTTATTGGCAAAATTGGTGAGAGAAAAAGCGGAACTAATATGTTTCTATTAAGATGTCTTCAGCCTTTCCCCAGGAACCTGCAGAGCTGAATCTCTCTTCCTGAGCAAGTCTTCTCATTTGCTTTGTGCCCTTTCAAAAGGGAGGCTTCTCCCTGTTTTGCAGTGTAACATGATGCTCAGAGGTGGCTTGTGGCTTAGGAAGCTGGAAAGGGCTTTAAAATTCCCCTTTCCAGGTCAGTGATTTGCAGCACAGACCGGCCTCAGACTGGCAAAGGCTATCAGGAGAGTCATCCACATCTGCTGCCTGTAGGATCTCCACCATTTTCCCCCTCTGGAAGCTGGTGGTTGCTTGTCCCTTCTGCCCTGCAGACGGGGTGTGAGGCCAGGTAGACTCCCTGTCTGGTTCGTGGCGGGAAGGTCTCCTTTTCTAGACAATTTGTGGCTCACTAGGGTCATTTCTAAGCAAAAGTTAATGTTGTTGACAGCTGGTCTTTGAGGTCTGTGGAACAATTCAAAGCTCTTGGTTTGCTTCCCAGTGGACATTTGGTACAAGCCACGATCATAGCCGGTGTTCTCAGTGGAGAACTTGATGCGTAAATGAGCAAGGGAATGGTGCAAGGTGGAAATGGCCCTTCCAGGACAGGTTGGGGGTGTTCTGGCAAAACAGAAAGCCAACATTTCTGCCCTCCCTCCCTCATTTCACCTGCACTTGGTGAATCAGACTTCAGTTTTCAAACTTTTTCAACTCTAAACCTTCATCTTTGGTTTTACATACTTTGTATTAACTTATCTGATGTAGAAACAGAATGCTCTAAGAGTATTTGTCACTACCTATGTTCTTCCCAATGTGTATGTGCAGAAAGCAGTTCAGGTGAGATGAGTCGTGTGAGAAACCACTTTGAGTGCAGCCAGGCTGGGACCCCAGGCAAACAAGAGTTGCAGAGACATCTGGGCACTTCTCCCGGGTTACTGGAGCTTTGCTTGAAGGTTTGAGTTTTCTAACAGAAGTGAACTGGCTCTGCTTCTGTGTACCCTGTAGGTGACAAATTGTGTTGCAAGGTGAAGCTTAGCTGTTGTCCTTGTTCAGGATGAGAGGGGTTGGCTGCACAAAGACAGGAGGACATTGGACAAGCTCTTGTGCTTTATTTTAAATTCAGAGAACAAAGGTTTCTCTGCTATGCCTACCTGATTAGAGCACTTCTGCTATAACTGCCTTTGAGATTTGTAGACAGATGTCAAGAGATGATTCAAGTGGCATCAGGGCTGTAGCCCACACTTGTGGTGATCCTGTTGTGAAAGGGAAACCCCTCTTTGATTTTTTCTGTTTGCACGGAAATGGTCTCTGTCTGGATGTGGGAAGAAAGGTCACACACAGAAGCTCAGTCCCATTCCCATCCTTTCCACATCTCCCTGCTGTCTCCCCAAGCCATGTTGGGTGGTTTGCAAGCCTCTGCAGCTCACTCAGCATCATCGTCCCACTGGCAGCTCCGGGGTGGGAGCAGCGGTGTGGGAACCTGCCTTCCCGAGGAGTAACCAGCACTCAGGACACTGTGGGTCATCGCCATTAATTAACAGCAAATGAAGTGAATTAGGCGTAGAGGAGCTGTCTTTTGAGAAGGCAGTGACCAAGTCGCTGCTAATGCGAGTGCTGCATCCATTTAATTTGGTCTGTGCCCTATTATAACTGTGCTATTGAATTGGAGAGCAGCAGATTTCATTCATGTCTGCTCACAAAGAGTATCCCCCTTGTTCTTCAGGAGAATGGTTAGAGCTCTTTAACTAATCATCCATTTATTCTCTGGCTGTTAAGCACAGGCTCCTTGTTAGAATTTAGTTATATTTTTTCTGACAGCCTTTTGCTTTACAAACACCTATTTTCAAGGGCTTTATATCTTTGCCACGAAGATATGCCCCAGTTCTTAGCTTAGCAGAGACGAGCTCAACCTCAGGCCATTTTTTTCCACCTGTGAATGCAGAAGTGGCACTGAATTGATTCACATCCGCTAAAGCCAGAGCAGCAAATGATACTGGAGATGTTTTTCTGTGTGCTAGCTAGCAGAGCACAGCCTGCCCACTGGAACTCATATGTAATATTAGGTTGGCAGTCGCTATCTTACTGGGATTTGTCACTAGTACTAGATTAGTGCCCAGCTGTGTTGAAGGTAGCGCTGCTCACTGTCCAAACCTAAAACAGAAATAGCCTTCCTGTCTTTGAGCATGAATTATCTCAGGGTGAGTAACAAAATGTTCTTCCTTGAGAAGTTAATGTCACTGTATGGGAGCTTTGTGGATATATTAAGCTGTGATATCTCTATGCCAATAACATATTTGCATTTAATCACATAGGCTGGGAAAGAGGTGCCAAATTCCCTGTGGTTTCTTTTTCAATGAGATTTTGATCCCAAGGGAGTCCCAGCCTATTGACAAATTCTAGGCACACACATTAAAACATTAAAGGTTTGACGCTCTTCCTGGGGAAGTCAATAGGAATTTTCTATTATGCTCCTGTGCAGTTAAGGCTCCAACAAGTGTCAGTTTTTTTTCCAGCCTGTTTTTTTTTTTTTTTTTTTTCACATCTGGCATTGCACATCTCAGTGCTGTTTGCTTTATGAAGGATTTCTACAAGTGTGAGCTCTGGGCTGCTGCAGGGCACAGGTGCTGCGCAGCCTGGCTGGGACACAGCGTTGCTGCCGCTGCGTGTCCCTGCAACGCATACCGACAAATGCCACGTGTTTCCAGCCTGCGGGCGAGGTATGAAGGATAGTATGGAGATCATGAAATGAAAAATATTTCTGACCTCAAGCAACATAATGGGGAAGGAACCCAGGTTTTTTGAGTGAACACTCACGGTTCAGAGCAGTGTGCCTAGGGTGCTGCTCTGCTTCTTCTCCCACTGGTTATTTTCCTTCTATGAAAACTTTCCCGGCTTGCATCAGCCATCTGTCGACTTCAGCTCTGCTCTGTTTTTTTCCATCCTGCTTTAAATACTATGCTGGCAGCAAGGAAAGAAGCTGGAGAGATAGCAGGTCACTCTGCTGATGGCTTGTCTATTCCTAGCAGCGGTGTTTGCTATTTGCGGTGCTGTAGTAGCGTGAGGGTTTTTAGAAGCTGTCACCATCACAAAGGGAATTAACTCGCAGAAAGCTATATTAGGCGATACTTAACTTTGTAACACCAAGTAAATGATGAAGTTGAAAGTGGCAGGCCATCCATAACCTGTCTCTCAGGGACCATGGAGTGTGGTGGGATCTCAGATGAATATTATTGCCATATACTTAGTGATTTCTGGGCAGGAGATTACCAGTTAGGGCTGGGAGGAACTATTTTGCATGTAGCTTTTTGGGCTGTTGTTGGTTGACATAAAATTGTGGCACAGTTTGTGCATACTCTGTGGTTTCCACATTCCTTTTAAGTCCAGCTTCTGTCTTCACAATGCAAACTACTAGGAGTATTTTTAATAAAAAATGGTGGATGGAAATCATCATGTCAAGCTTGAGTCATCCACCTCCATAGGCACTATCTAAAGGGTATTGTCAGGAGGTAAAAACATTTCCATAGTAGGAATCTGACAAATATCACCTGAAGGAAGGCACATGCATTATAAGTAGTCTTTGCAGAAAGTGTCTGTGAAATGCATTATAGTCAGAGCGCTTTGCAGAGGAAACCCAAATGTGGACCACAGCAGCAACTATTTGTCCAGAAAGACATCATGACAAGTCCTTGCATGACCCCGATTTTTCTGAAATCAGCAGTGCCCATGCGGAAAGGAACCTTGTTGTGCGGCAGCAGGGAAATTATAGGCATCTGGTGTCTTAGACCATGTAGGAACGGCCCAGGTGGGGTCTGTGGTACCTTCAAGGCTTTTTCTAGGTATGGAGATTTTTTTTTTTTTTTTTTTGGTTGTAGCCATCAGGCTGGTGCAGTCCGTAAGGTTGACACCTTGGGTGGAAATGCCAGTGCATGGCTTTGCCTGTCTAAACTGGAGATGTTGGCAGAGCATCCCATGAGGTGGGAACAAAACTTCATGAGCCTGGGGTGCAGTAAGCTTCAAGGCAAGAATCTAGAGACTATGATATCAATATAGTTTATACACCATATTGCAGGATGTGCTTTACCTGGTCTCTGCCTCTTTCCTGCACCCCTGTTCTGCCACCTGCAGAAGGTCTCAGCTGGGTCGCTGTTTCCTGGGCTTCTGCGTAGAAGTCAACAGAGAGTGGCTTCAGAGTACATTGGAAAACAGCTCTTGAAATAATTAAAGGGCACCGCTAAATGATGCCCATATGGATTTTAAATTAGCAGTTGGCTCCTGCATGCCAATAAGGCAGGCAATGACAAGTGGCTGAAGGTGTGCTGGGGCTGCAGCCGTTTGTGGAGTCCCAGCAGCACAGCGAGGTGGTCAGTCACAGGGCTGGTAGCACACCGGGCAAAACAGTCGCACGTTGCCACTGCAGCCATGCTGTTCTAGCCCTGTCTCTGAAAATAAGGCCAAAACCAGAGGTGTTTGACATCTTGTGATGTCTGATATGATGGCCCTTGGATGATACAAGTCCTGGAAAGAGAGGAACCCTGATGCTGCAGAGTACTGTTACCTTCTGGTCTCACTTGGGGGTTGTTTAGTAGAAACCCCATAAGCCACGATAACTGTGGCTGTTCCAGATCCTCTTTCACTCCCATGTTATCAGGGCAGCTCAGCAAACAGTCTCATGCATTCTGGAGAGTCTGGGCTGCCCTGCAGCTCCTCATATCTCTCTCCAGCTGTCGATTTTCTCTGGGGCCGCCTGTTTGCGAGCAGGGATTTCAATCCCACTGCTGGGCACAGGAGGTAAAGAGGCAGCCAGGCCCCCCCAGCCTGGCAGCCAGCTGGCTCCTGTGTGGCAGAGGGGCACAGATCAGCTTTGGTGTCCCAGGTGAGATCAACGGTGGTTGGGAACAGCAGTGTGCTCGAGGAGGGAAACCCAAAGGGAGAGGCATTAGTCACTTGACTGACTCATGTAGCGGCAACAAGGCTGCGTCTGCTCCGCTCGGCTTTTTGCCCATGGAAAAAAACCACTTGGGAGAATGGAAAGAGAGAGAAATAGGGGAGATGAGCATACTGGTAGTGAGGCTGGAGATGCAAGGACTGCGCTGGCATAGGGGAAATAGTGAGGGGGAGCCACGCTGGGATGCGTTATAAGCCATGGATTTGCACATGGGTACAGGTTCTCCAAGACCCCGCTTCAGTGTAAGCTCTGCGAGCAGCCTGTTAATTAAGTGGATGAAACTGTATAAAGCTTATTTTCTCTTTCACAGAGTTCTGTTTTAAAAAAGAGGCTTATCCACAGTGTCTCCGTTTTGAGTGATCATGGCTGGAAATGGAATAATTTATGGTTTATATTGGGCTTTAATAGTGTTTCGTGTCTCTGAATATAAAACTGCAGCATCACTATGCAGATTCTTCTGTGGACAGAAGCAGCTTTATCTCTGACTTCTGCTGAGCTCCTTCTGCTGGTTTTCCAGTTATGTATATTAATTACAGTGTGGGGTTTCTTTGGGACTCGGTAGTTTAAGGTGTGAAGCAGCCTGCATTTAAAAAATCATAAAAACTGGAGCAGTATTAATATTCTGCATAGTATTGTTTTACTGCAAGGTGCATATTTGCTCCAGACTGTGTGTGTCCAGAGGAGGAGCAGAGCTGCTGATGGAGCAAATGCCCCAGGTTGTGTGCTGGCTTAGCCTTGGTGAGCTTCAAGGGAGTTCCCAAAAGGAGAGAATTATACTCATAATGGGTGGGTGGTGCACAAGAGTTCCCCTGTGCTGCCCTTGTGAAGTTTTTCCCCCACTTTGCACACCGTGGCAGCGTGTCGTGCATGTCCCAGACAGACAGGTGTCTATCCAGCCAGCCCCGGAGCCACTAACCTCCCCTACCTGGACGCAAGGAAAGTTTCTTCAGCTAAAATGGGTGGCAGTTCCTACCCCAAATAGCCAGCAGGGTTCTTGGACACCCAGAGTGGCTGAGCCCAGGGAGGTCTGGCTCTGGGTTTCACAGAAGAACCTCTCTTGTGGGTTTTACCTGCTGCATTGCCTTAGGGACTGTTAGGGCTTGCAGGCCAGCACTGAGTTTTCTCCAGCACCTCAGCAAGACTGAAATCCTCAGCGGGGAGGTGGCAGAAAGCTATGGATTGGGGCAAAACTCCAGAACAGAAAGTATTTCTCTTACACTTCACAGCCCAAGCCCTACCCAGGGTGCCAGTACCTTGGCAGGTAGATTACCTGGTGGGACAAAAGAGTTTTGGGTGTACCTTTTGGGAAGGGCTTGCAGAGGCTCTGTTGTCCCCATCCCATGTCCCCTCTGCCCGGGGAACCAGGACCATGTGGCCAAAAGGGGAGATGTTCCACCCGGTCCGCCTGCCCCCAAAACTCAGGACTAGGCATCAGCATCATCTCCAAGGGAAGAGTCCTTAAAGCAAGGGAGTATAAATAAAATGAGGTTGGCTGCCAACAAATTAGAATTACAGGGACGCCATCTGGACAACAATTAAAGAGATTGTTTGAACTCCAACTATGCTGACATAGTTATAGGAACCGGCTGGCGAGCAAGTTATTAGTGGTGGAGACTCAGATACCTTGGTTTGGACTCGGGGGTTTCTAGTTTATTGTAGCAGAGGAGTCTCTTTAAGCTGGATGAAGATGGTTTTGGGAAGGGGGCTGCAGGCTGCGTCTTCATCCATCCCCTTCCAAATCTGCTGGTTTGGCTCCTGCGGCTTGTGCCGGGCTGGCACTGCTCAGGCTGCCTCAGAGGTTTGTGCTCACGTGCACGCGGGGCCCTCGATGCAGTAAGAAAACGTTCACTGCCTGCATTGCCCCAGGCCACGGAAACAGAGCAGATTCAGATCCAGAGCTAAGCATGCTTTAAAATGCATTTAAATCTTGCTCTGACACGTTTATACAAATTTTAATATGGATTTTTTAATTTTTCATGCAGGCTTCTCAGCCAGATCATTAATTTTTCAAATTCCTTCACTCCTTTGCCTTAAACTCCTGGCTTTGGCAAGCCACTTTTGTATCAGTAAGTGTTGTTTTGTGGACTCAGGGATCTTATCCTTACCTGTTAGCTGATTGCTTCAGAAACGTACTCCCTAGGCAGTGGCTTCTAGCTGTCAGTGGGAGGACGGGGACCAGGGTAGGGTCATGGCATCCCAGATCCCTGCAGGGATGTCACGTAGATGGGACCAGGAAGAAAAGGAAAACAAATACCATCTTCTCCCTGTTTGCCAGCTGTGCCTGGTCTGCACACCCCATCAGACACTCACCTCTCCTTCCTGCACCAGCTCTTCTTTCTTGTCCATCTCTGTGGCTTTTGGGACTGAATAGGACTGGCAGTGCTACATGAGCAGAGCTTTCTGGTTGAAGCTCTCTGGGAATGGCTTTTCCATCATGGAAATGGGAGTGATGATGATGCTTTATTGACCGGAGCGTCTGAGCATCTTGACTGTCTGGCTTCTTCCTGAGCACCGGGAAACCTCAGATCTGTAGAAGCCACAGAAGCTCTGGAGAGTCAAAGCAATTGGTCCCCATCTGCAAATTAAACAGGAAGAAATGGCTCATAAAAGTAACTGCACAGAGGTGAAACCCAGCCTCTGTCCTGGCTTTATGCTGCATTAAACATCCTGTCTGGGGCTCAGTGTTTATTTCATTTCCTGGGCCTTCCTTATCAGCGCTGGACTCAGGGGCTGATGCGTGGCTCCACGAGGGACCAGACAAGGTGCCGTGAGGCTGATCTGGAAGACGAACGGCTCAGCGTGCCGGCAAATCCCCACAGCACCAACCTGAGCAAGAGGACCCGGACACTGGTGCTGATGGTGCCAAGTGCAGGAGCAGGATGGAGCCATGGGAAATGCTGGACCTGAGGATCTTGTGAGCACTGCTGGGTCTCTGCTCATGCAGACCGTGTCTTAAGGATTTGGAGGTTAACGTGATGATCTGCACGTGGTCCACGTGCCCTTTTTGTGGCATGAGGCTGTAGGTTATCAGGTGCCCCTTTAATTTGCAGAGGTTGATATTTCAGCCTGGCTGTGATGGTTCACTGTGTCTTTGAGCATGTTACATTTAATCAAGTTGTAGCAAACTGCAAGCAAACCTTGAATCAATTTCCTTGCCTCAGTGGAGGCGGCCACCTCACCAAACCACGAATGTCTGCAAAAAGCGTCTGTTCTGCACTGTGTACAAGTGCTTTCTGGAGAGGAATGTTCAAAAATAGGTTTGCCCACTAAGTAATGAGTTTTAGGAGTTAGATGCCTGGACTGACAGACATCTATTTTTAGTTCTTCACTGGGATGCTTGGGCCATCGCTGATGTTTTGTGCCTCAGTTTACCTAGCAGCAGTGGTACTCACGTAGGGAGAGGAGAGTGATGTATCTGCCGCTGCTTCAGGTGCTGCAAGACCTCTGATCAAACACCATCCATGGATCTCGCTCACTGTGAGCACTGGCTTTGCTTTGAGCCCCATTCCCTATGTTCCAGTGCCTGTGGTCACAGCTGGGTGTGATGGCAGTCGGGGCGGGGGAATGGCATGGGGGAACGCTGACTTGCCATAACACTAAGAATAGCAAGGAGAAAAACTCAATGATCCAGAGAGTATTTCACCTGGTTCTTTTGCACATGCTGGCTTGAAATAAACAGATAGAGATGTATTTATTTCAAGTGCAGCTCAAAGCAATACCATGTCAAGGTGAGCAGTTCCAGCCTTGATTCTGTTACTGGGGCACCTGCTTGGTGGTACCAGGCAGCATCCCTGCCCTCGCCTGCTGCGGCCCCCATCCTCTTGCCCTGCTTATGGGAAGCTGCATTTATCTTCCTGAGGAACAGGCCAGTGGCTTGGCAGAGCGAGAAGTCACTTGGTGAGGTGCAAGTCCAGATGAGTGGCAGACTGAAATGACACCAGGAGTTACACAGCCCTAGCTGTCCCCCAGTCCTATTCCTCTGGCTCTCTGGCTGCCATGGGGGGAAGCTGCTGCTGCTGGAAGGTTTTTTTATTATTATTATTTTTATTTTTATTTTTATTTTTTCCTGGGTTTCTGTTGCCTGACTGTGGGTGCTGAGATCATCTCAGCCAAGTTTGAGAGGAGAGAAAGGTGCAAATGTCAGGTAAAGGAAGAGAGGGCTGTTTGTTGCTTCTCCCTCTCTCCCCAGGTTTGCACTGGGCAGTTTCCTGAAAATTCAGAGCAGGGGAAGGCAGGAGGGGCAGGTGATGTGTGTGTGTGTGCATGCATCCAGAGCTGGATCTGCTCTTCCCTGAGCAAAATGAGCAGGCGGCCAGCACCCTGTGCAGCCGCTGACAGCTTTTGTAGGACCCAGCACTGCGGTCACCAGCCAGCTGGGTTCTGGAGGAAGAAGCAGGAACCCCACAGGGGAGCATGGCTTTCTTAGGCTTGACCGGCTTTGGTGACATCAAAGAGGATCAGCACAAACCCTTTGAAGTCAGTCTTAGTTCCTGCCTGCCTGGGAAAATGAAGAGTGTCAATCTTGCAGGGTGACCATGGAGCCTGGAGGAGGTGGATGCAGGACCCTGGTGAGTAGCAAAGGCCATGCAGGTGGAGCGAGATCTCAGCCACCTTCACTTCTGTGCTCTGACACTGGATGCTGGGGATGTTTCCAGGAGCACAGGGTGTGCAGCAAAGCCCTCCAGAACCAAGCAGAGAGGAGTAGTTCAGAGCAGCCACTGCAGTGGATGCACGTGCTGAAATCACTGCAGTTCTAAGGCTGATGCCAATCTGGTTCATATTATTCTCTCTCTGAAGGAGATGAGTTAAAATTGTGGGGGTTTTGCAGACTGAGGTCAGCTGAAGGTCCTGCATGAACCTCATCCCTCGGTGATGCTGCTACATGTGGGTCCTGCACTGCCAGAGCAGCAGCAGGGGCTGAGTCGGGGGCACCGTGGTCCTTGCACCACGTGCGTTAGTAGAGAATGGTGGCTGCCATGGTCTCCAGTTCCCATCCACACTGAGCGACTGACAAGCACTGGGACTGGGCAAGAGGACTGAAAAAGAAGGGTTGGGCAGTGCTGCTGGGACCAGCAGGATCTATGTGAGCATCGCATGAAGTAGGCTATGCCCAAAATTAGTCCTGGCACAAAATTGCAGTCCATGATGTCCATGGGACCTGGTATGCAAAGTCCTGGCACCATTGAACAGAGGGAAAAGTAGATAGGATCAAAGATGTCTGGAATTTGGATAGCTTTGACAGGTAGGGAGTTGCTCAGTCCCACGCCTCATCCTTCCTGGATCTCAGGCACCGAAGCAGCACTGCAACCCTCTGCAGGAGCAACCATGAGATAAGCAAGAGCAAGAAATACAACTTTCAGAGATGTTGGCATTTAGTATTTTCAATTTGCAGTTACTGCAGAGCAGCACATAGCCTTTGTCAAATGTTTTCTTTATTTTTCTAAGAATTCTGTAACAAAATGAAAAAAACCCAAAGCCTTAGTAGTGAGAAGATACTCTCATGTTCTTGAATGCACATCATTAGGATGTCATTTAAGAAAAGTCCCTCTTTCTAAATAAGCCATTAGAACACAAACCTATTAGTAGCATGTGGGATGAGGCAGTATTTTGTATTTTAGGATTATTCTGTTGAGCAGTTCCTATTTAATTCACTAGGAAACACAAATCTCATTACTTTTCTTTCAACTAAATCTAATCCAGGGCATGAGATTTTGTGAATAGGTTTGGATGGGGAGGGGAAAGAAATATGGCTGTGTAAATGATGGTAATTGCTATTACTTCCTGAAGGTAAAAAAGATTTGAAGCACTTTTTTCTCAGCAGTTCTTAATGTTTGCACATAAGGAGTAAATTGGCCTTTGCAGGGACACAGTCAT
Organism: Oxyura jamaicensis; assembly: GCF_011077185.1. Lineage (NCBI taxonomy): Eukaryota > Metazoa > Chordata > Aves > Anseriformes > Anatidae > Oxyura > Oxyura jamaicensis. The sequence continues at coordinate 999,294 of NC_048911.1, forward strand.
TTCTGCCTCTGGAATGTGAAACCATGTTTCCCAGAGTCTGCTGGATGAAATGTCCATCACCAACACTTAAATGTTGCTTGTCACTGCTTTGTAAATTTGATTTCAGTGTTGCAGAAGGAAAAGTGAGAAAATAGAGAGTTGTAGGATACTGCTGAAACAATGTTCTCTCCTTGCCTCTCCGCTTGGGGAGGTGGATGCGTGATGGGCTCAGCTTTCCTTTGTAAAGCCCCAGGGCTGGCGCTGTCCTGGGCTGCGCAGGCTGCGGGCATCGAGTCAATACCTCTGGGTGTTAGGATATGCAGTTCCTCCCAGACTCACCTGTGCAAATATGTTTTTTGATTTGTTTTTGTTCACCAGCAGTTACAACAATAAAAATAATAAATGTAGGAGGGTCCATTTCAGTTTGAGCCAAATCAGCACATTTTTATTTCTGCATTTTTATTTTCCATGAATCGAAAGCTGAGAAAAATCTGCTCCGTTCCAAAACAAAGTGTTTCATTTAGAATTTGAGCTTTTTAACTTACTTGTGTTCTGAAGGTGTGACGAACTCATAAATTTTGGCTCACCAAGTCATGTGCTTCTAGCAGAGAACCAAAACAGTTTTATGTTGGTGGAAGCCTAGACATGCAGTTCATGCAGCTGCTGTGAGCTGATGAATTATTTCAGAGAGTCTGAATCTGTATTTTTGGTGTAAGCACTTCAGGAGACCAATTGCCTTGTGATGTTGTGGTCTCCCCCAGCCAAGGTAAGGTGCTGTGGTGGGATGAGAAAGGAGGCTTGGGCAGGGACCTGCAGAGATTCCTCCCGTCCAGCTGAGGTGCAGGGCGCCCCCCAGGCTGGTGGCATCGTGTCTCCCATTTGAGATCCCCTTGAGATGTGCAACCTGCAAATGCCACGTGCTGTCACACCAAACACGTGCGTTTATCCCCTGCCTCTGTCGAAAGCCTTCTGCCCGTCAATGCAGCAGGGGCTGTGTCCACGGGGTCTCACTCCTCTGCTGCGACCATCCAGCAAGTGGCCTCTTGGGGGCTTAAACTGCTTTGTTGAAGAGCTCCCATGAGCCCAGCCTGCTCTGCTGGCAATGCCCAGGAGTGCTTCTGAGCACTAAAACTATACAAGCTTTGGATTGGATTGAGTTGCAAAAAGAAAACACTCTTTTCACCACCACCATCCCCTCCTCCCCATTTTAGGGCTTTTTTAAAGGACTAGGTAGCTCATGACTTCTTCAGAGTTCATTCCAGTTGCCTTCCAGGCTCGTTTCTCAATAGCTTATTTTGCTATACTCCTAATTTTTTTTCTCTCTCTCATTTTTCACAATAAAGGCCGGAATATATGAACAGAGGAAATGGAAGCAAAGCAAATAAAGAGCCCAGTTAAATGCAGGGCTCTTGAGGGAGGTTTTGGCAGGCTGGAGGCTTTTTGCTCTCCTCCACTGGGGTCTGGCATTTTCTGCTTGCCCTTGTTTTGCAGTGGTTATAGCAAAGAGGAGGTGTGCTTTGGTTTCTGCAAGCAGTATCGATAAGGGCAAGGCTTATTTGCCCCACTTAGGGAGGAAGATCACGTAATAAAAATGCAGAAGGATATTGGATTAGACAAGCAGCTTCTCACGTAAGCTATTTATCACCAGCTCTTCTGGGTTTTTGGAGGGTTTGTTTTTTGAGCAAGTGATTGGAGGAATTTTTTGGCAGGTTAAGTTTGTCTTCTGTGCAACAGTGCAGAGAGTCAAGGCTTTTGGCTGGATTATGTGTGCCCGATGGACACCTTGCGCGTGTTGCTATGGCACAAAAGAAGTTCTGCTGTGGGAAAGTGCTGACTCGGTAATGCACAGGGTGATGTCTCTGGTGGTGTTTATTTGCAATAACAGAAGCCTGAAGCTGCTGTTTGCTGGTAATTTGTGCAGTTACTGTGCTTTCTAACTCTTTCCAGGCCACTTTGCAGCTCCCAACAAATTCAGGTTTGGAATCACAGTGTTAACTCCAGCAAATAAAAAGCTCTTCTGATAATTCATTGACGTCGCACTCTGTGCGTCTCCACCAGAAGGATGTTTAACCCGAAAAGTTGCACGTCCCTGCATTTCCTAACCTGCCTGGCCAGGTGGCAGATGCCTCCCATGAGGTGCTTCCCTAGAGGCAAAAGGCTTGATGTCCTCCTCCTTGCTTAGCCAGCAGAAGAGCTGCTTTCAGCTTGGGAAGGGACTTGTCTTCAAAGTGAAACGTGCTTATTTTGTAAATGTGAAACTCTGATCCTGTTGATATGAGCAAAATTTCCATTGACAGAGCTGGGCTTTCACTGCCTGTAGCTGAAGGAATCGGATAACTTGTTAATCTCCTTAGTGTCTCTTTCTCTTTGTAATTGAAAGCTTTTTGGTACTAGCTCCTGGAGGAAGTTTCATCCCCACTGCCTGAGTTTCCACAACCCTAACTTAGTGGTAAAGGTCTGAACATCACACCCGGTGTGCGGCACTTTCTGGGGCCCAGCTGCCTGTGTCTGTGTGCACATGAACACGCGTAGTGCCATGCGCTCTCTTTGCCGGCTGGTTAGGGTAAGCTGGGTGGGATGCGAGGAAACCAGTCCCATCCCTGCCTGTGTCAGCAGGCCGGCCCAAGGCTGGTGGGGGTATTTAGACTGAGAATTGATGATGGAGAAGAAACAGTCTCTTTTGAACCTTAGCCCTTTGGGTAACTACCAGTATGATAATGTATGTGGTTCATTAATAATCAGCCAACCTTCTCTAGTCCCACTTGCCTCTAATTCGTGAGGCCTTGAAGGGCTGGGAGCAAAGCAAATTTAAAGAATGGACTAAAAAAAAGCTGGGGTAAGAGGGCTATGGATATGTCTGGTTTTGCTCCAAAACGGATTAAACAATGTGCTTCAGTGCCAGCATTGACATTTTCACTCTGCCCATGATGAGAGGCACTGTCTGTGCCTTCGCCTTGGCCTCTGTTCTGCTGCATCTGAGGGTGATTGCAGCCACCCAGGACCAGCTCTGGGCAGCCAGGGGACTAACACAGCTTATCCTAAAGGGAAGGAGAAACCCTGGTGTCATTTACACCTGTGGACATGGGCCACAATTCATCCCCTTGTTCACAGAGCTCAGTGAGTCATCTCCAACCTCTGATCTTCTGCTGTCCATGGGGAAAGGCATTTCCAATGGATGATGCTTGGGAGCTACCAGGGAGTGAGTCAGCTTCTGTAGCTCCTTCCAGTGGCTATCGAGAGACACTGAGCCTCAAACCAAGTTTGAAGTTATGTGGGGAAATGCTGGACAGCTGTGACAAGCTTTTATGGGTGCCAGCTCAGGGATATGTGTAGGAATCGTCAAGCCATAAATACTTGGTGAGTGCTGTAGTGACTTTTTAATTTTAGTAGGAAAACCAGAATGTGGCAGCCGGAAAAAAATGTTACAAAAATAGTAGTAGCCCTTTTGGGAAGAGGAAATCATATTCCACTAAGAACAGCAACCCCAATTAAATAGGAGCCCTTAAAGAAGTGAATAGCTAATTACCTAGATAAAGATGAGGCAGGCTCTTGCACGTAGAAAACAGATTTATTGGGGAACTTTTATGTATGTATGTATGTCCCAGATGATTTATTTTCTTGCCACAAACCCAAAATTCTCTGTGCTTTGTAAATATTGTGGTTGATGGCTGTAAAGATTTCCGATGAGATCAAGTTGGAAGGAGTCGTATGGTCAACCACAGTTACCAGAACTGGAGAATGGTTGAAGAAGCTGAGGAGGCTTTGGGGACACAGCCACACGCTCACTGCCTTGGTTTTAAGAAACCACTGGCACGTGAAGGCAAGAGGGCCCTCTCCCCTGTTGTGCTTGGTGGCCTGGTGCGACCCTTTTGGAGCAAAATATTTTTAAAAGCAAGTCTGTGTTACAATGTGACACAGTTTACCACAGGAGGCACCATGTATTAATTTTCTGACTGGGGTGCAGGAAATGGCTCATGGCTTCCCTGTTCTCACAAGATGAGAATACTAATGTGTCTTCTAATAGGAATTTTGATCACTTTTCCACGTCTCCAAATCACTTAAGTTCTGGCATCAGTAAAAACAGTGAAGAGTGTGGAGAAAGTAGTTTTGGCACCTACTGTATTTAATTTGCAAAAACTTTCATGTGGAGTTTAATTTAGACTGATGAGGGAGGCAGTTTTATGAGTATAAAACTCCATTAATTACAGATCCTGTCTTAATTATAAATGGCTTTATTTTAAAGTGAGTTTTACAACCAAAATTAAGACTTGGAGCAGTTCAATCAATACAAACATCAATTAGACCTGACTTTGTACTCCAATTAATTTATAAAGCTTCCCAATGAAGTGTAAAAAGTGTGCCACTTTGTACTCCTCTTTCTGCTATTCCTGGGCATCAGGAGGTCTCCGTGGATTCATTAGCAGCCTCCTAACGATAAGCGTGGATGGAATAACAAGCCTGCCAATGGTCTGCTTTTTCCCAAATAAGCCAACAGAGTTAACTGCTGAAGTGGCCAAACCTGGCACAAGTGTAGTGGAAAACTGACATTCATACAGGTGCTGAAATTACAGAGTTTTGTTCATTTGACTGTGGCCCGTGATGTCTTTGGTCCCACCACAAGAAGTGCTGTCCCACCAGACCAAGCTGGTGCCGAGGAGCTCTGGGAGGCTGAGACACGGTCACTTGTCACAAATGTGAATTTATTTAAAGCCTTTTTGGGTTTCTGCATTACCCTGATTTTATGAGTCAGAGACATGACAGTTCATTTCCCTGCACCTTCTTTTCAGCATCTTTGCTTCCTTGGATTATTTGGCATTATAGCTGCTGTGCGTCCCTTTTAACCCTCGTCAGGAGCTGAGGATCCAGCCCCACCAAGGCAGCAGGATCCCCTCCTGGTGACGTAGCATGAGCTCCTTGAATCCCTTCTGTCACCTTCAGTCCTCCCTGCAGTGGTGGTGAGCTCACCTGGAATGACAGCGCATGGAACAAGCTTCTTTCCAACACTAGAGGGTGAGATCAAAGGATCTGGGGAATCCCTTGGGGAGCCAGGAGCATTAACAGATGAAATAAAAACTGTTGTTGCATCTCAGCTGAGGGCAGGCAATCTGCAAGCTTCTGGGAAGCAGCAAATCTCGGTTCCTCAAGGGTGCCTTGGCATTCTCCTGCCTTCAGCAGAGGGGTGCCATTCGCCTGGGTGCGGATGCCACATGCAATGTCTTAGGAAGAGTTAAATCTTTCATGCAGGACCTAGGAAGCCATGGAGCTCTCTGTGGGCTTTCTCTGGACTGCTCCTAGGTGCCTTCTCCTCCCACAGCTCCTCAGGGCAGAGGCTCTGCCTTCCCACCTGGTGGAATGGCACTTACTGGGTGGACATCCTCTGGTTCTCTTGGACCTGTAGCAAAATAAAGAAGCAGCTATGATTTGTCCATGCATATGCTTTTGCAGAAAATGTGGAGGGGATGGAGCTAGGTGTTAGCAGAGGTGTTTTTTTTTGTTTGTTTGTTTGTTTGTTTGTTTTAATTTCTGGTGAAACAGGGTGTTTTAGTAAAGCCAGGCTCTGGACTGTGGAACTGTTTGAAGCTAGAAACCGAACAGCAAGCGACAGGCAGGCAAACAAAGTGGAAACCTGCTCTGAATTATCATAAGCTTTTTTGTTGTTTTAAACCCTTTCAAGCAGAGCCATTTGTACTGGAGCAAATTCTCCCAAGATATTTTTAGACGATATGAGCAGAAAAATATTACTCCATAGCAAGCTGTTTACAAATCTGCTAACCTTGTTTAGTGCTAGTAAAACTCTCGGTTTGGTGTGCTGTGGAGCACACTAATTACTTGACAGAAATTATGCAATGATGTCTTTTCGAAGCAATATACATTGGCTTGGCCCTGCAGCTGGACCCATGTACAGCATTTTGTATAATGAACTGTGAATGTTTCTGCAGCTTTTCCATTAAAACAGGGAGAGCAAGGCAGGAAAGAGGCAGACCCTGCCAATTACTGTCCACTTTCCATCCTCTCCTCGCATGCTCATCCCTGTAATGGGGCCATTCTGCAAATGTCCCTGTTATCAGCTGATTTGAGCAGCATTGGAGGCACTGCAGACCAAACTGCTGCTTCTGCCTCCGTGGAGCTGGTGGGAATGGCCTCGGTGGGTTCCCACTGGAGGTGGCCAAGGTGAGAGACTGCTGGCAGCCCGTTGTATGTCTAGTTTAGGATGCCACATGTTGCTCTCTGTCACTCCCTGGGCCTGGGCTGGCGATGGCATGGGGATAATGGCCATTCCTATCACATCTTGGGTGCATAAATGCATGTAATGGTGGTAGTCAGATGCTATGTTAATAGGGCTGCAGAAGTACCTTGATGGGGAGGTATGGACTTCCTTAAGGAAAGCAGAGTAGGAGTTCCCAGTCTCTCCCAGTGGACCTCACTGGCCTGTCCCTCTGATGGCTGCTGCTGCTCACAGCGACCTTGGGGAAGCTCCTGTCCTCGTGGAAGCTGCTCCAGTACTGCCTGTGGCTGCATGGGTTTTCTGCCTTGAATATTGAGGGGTTGGTTCTGAGAACCTGGAGGTTTCTTTATTTTTCCTCTACTGAAAATAACTTAGCAACAAACCAATGCTGCATAGAAGAGTGATCTTCTGAAGGGCTTGCTGGAAGCCCAGCACTTCTGATGTCAGCTGGGTGTTTAGCAGTGGTTGAATGGGCCAAGTTAGAAGGATGGATTAGATGAAGCAGGTTTTGTGATTGCTAGACAAAGACTTCTCAGCCTGGACATGGTTGAAGATGTGGTAACAATGTGGGGAACAGGAACAGGGAACAGTTGTTTGTTGTCTGTTCCAGAACAGAATCTGGAAAATGTAAGATGGAAGTTGGAGGAGGTGTTTCACAAGCAGCTAAGGTGGATTGTCACATATTGAATGGTTAAACCATGGAACCTCTTGCCCCAGGTCTAACAAAATGCAATCATAAGAGGAACTGGGAACATTCCTTGCAGAAAAGTCTTGGGACTGTTTAAAGTTGAGCTGCTCAGCGCTGGTATCACCACTTGTAGGCATAGGCAGGCAGCTGCTGCTAGCAGCTGGAGATAATTGGTTGTCCCATGGCTGGTCTGAGCATTTCCAGTCCAACTCATTGCCATTCCTTGGGAAGATGTGAGCTCAGTTTGACCAACGCTGCCCAGGGTGAGCTTTGTCCAGGCTTTGGGTGACCTTAAGGGATATGTGTTCTCTTGAGAGCCCTTCCAGTCCCTCACTGGGATTTGTGTAATGCTGCAGATGTGTTGGACCAAACGGTAAGGAGCAGAAGAGGGAAAGCAGTTGGTGTGCTGTGGCAATCAACTAGCTGACCTGTGTGGCATTTTCCTTCACTTGCTGTTTTGCACTGTTAATCAAATATGCTAGAAGAGAATCTCAGATGGGGTGAAAAGCTAGTATTAGACTTTATCCTTCCTTTATGTCCCGGGCTGCACTTTGTAGATGCAAGGCTGCTCTGTGGCCAGAGAGCAGAGACCCTGTGCCCAGGATCCTGCCGTGTGCTGCTGCTGGGGCACAGTCCCCTCCGCAGGCAGCTGGCAGGCAGGATACAGGCAATGGAAGGAGCACAGCTGGGATTTCCCTCCTTCTTGTTTTCCTTGGCCACTGTGAAATCTCCTCGAGCTACTGGCAATCTGCATAACTTGCAGCAGCTTTCCTAATAGCTCCGGTGATGTTGTTTTAGTGCAATAACATCTCCAAGATAACCAGCAGATTTTGTCCAGCACAGCAGGCTCAGCTAGGGAGGGAAGCAAAGAGACTGCAAGCAGAAGTTGCATCGTGGCTTGGGACACAAATGAGCAATGTGGCTGGCTCAGCCTTGCTGTGCACGCTGGTGGGGTGAAAGGAGCACCCAAGGCAATGGCAAATCATTTTCCTTCTCTCCTGGGTGTTTTTTTGTTCTCTTCATGTGGCTGAGCAAACTGGACTGCAAAACTCAAACACTTCTGCAGCTTCTTCCGCCTCCCCCCCCCCCCCAACTTCTAAAAACTTCATTTTCATTGTATTGACTTAGAAAAATTGCTCCCTTTCATTTTCACTAGTTTCTTAGCAGGATGTTCTTCTGGCCGTCTTTCTCCTAAGATGGTTTCATAACAAGCTTCTGAACTGTGCTGTGCAGATGCTGCAGTGGGATCCTTAAACTGTCACCTCCCATGGGAGAGAAATGCATGCCTCTAGAAGAGGCCAGAACAGGCAACCTGCAGGGTATGTTGCTGAGCTTGTCCCCTTGCTTGATTTACGAACTTGTGCCATGGTTACCTTAAGAAAGGGGGTGGTACTGGAGCCTTTTTCTTCCTGTAATTTGTTTCTTCGTGCTGGGATTTAGACAAGGGACTAGCTTTGCTTTGAATTTAATTATGTATTTAATGGCAAAGCTGCCGAGAACTGTCAGGAGGTTTTTTTTTTTCTTTTCTTTTCTTCATTATATTTCTTATGGATCTAAATAGATTAATATTTGCAAGAAATACTTCCAGAGTAATTTTATCAAAAAACTTCATTACTGCCATGGGAAATTCAATGCAATTTTAATCTGGGACTAGTTCCACTTTGCAGTCTAGCTAGACTACAAATTTCAGAGATAGATGCTGTGTGGGTACCATGTCTGTGGCATATATTGTTCATGTATAATATATATTGTACATGTATAATGTATGTTGTGTGGGTATAATGTATGTTGTATATGTGTATTTTAATGCTATATTGAGCCTGCTGCTGCAACTGCACATATTACCCCTAAGTGTTTATGTACGTCTTTTATTTGCAGTTAATTAGTTAATAGCGATAATGAATAAAATCCTCTCTTCACTGTGTTATGCAGTTAAAAGCAAGACATGCGGTACTTGCAGGTGAGCAATGTAATGACAGCAGCCAGTAAGGATGACCAGCATGAGCGCAGGAGATACGTCAGTGCCTGCTTTATTAAAACTTTAGCCACAGTGTTTATTTCAGAAGCGAGATTTCCCCTCCCCAGCAGCCTGAGACAGTAAATGAGGTATGCAGAGTGCGGACCTGCGTGGCACTCCTTGAAGCCCGCTGTCAGATTGATTGCTTAAAGTGCATTTGAAATCAAGTGCTGTACAGTCAGCTCTAGATCATTTCACAATAATTTTTCATGTGCCAGTAAGCAAAACCATGGTGAATAATACAGCTGGTTGAAAGTGGCGAAGCTACTCAGTCTTGTAAATCCAAGCCGACCTCACCATCTCTTCCCTCTGCCCTTGAGTGCAATGTAATCATCATGACATAAATAACAAGCTCAGCGATATAATGGAATTATATGAGCACTGCTATTGTGAGTGCTGTAAAAATAAGGCCAGCAATACTTGGAGGAGCCGAGATCAGCGCTGAAATAGAGTAGGGGTTGAATTGATTTCCTTTTCCTTTTATCTGTCAGGAGAGAAGGAAGAGAAAACAAGTCCCACTATGTATGTAAAAGCTTCAAGGAGTTTTCTGTGCCCGTTTGCGTGGTGGTGGAGTGGCAGGCACTCGCATGCCAGCTGCTTCTGAGGCTTCTTCTTCCACCCTCTCCTTTCAATCCAAAGTTTCCATCTAATCTAAGTCCTTGGAAAAGTTATGGAGAAGATTATCCTGGGGTTACCGAAAGTCAGGTGAAGAGCAAAGCAATTATCAGGCATAATCAACGTGGGTTCATCAAAGGAAAGTCCTGCCTTAATAATTTGATCTACTTCTGTGATAAGGTCACCTGCTTGGTGGATGAAGGGAAGGCAGCAGATGTAATCTTCCTGGATTTTTGTAAGGCCTTTGATACCATCCCTGACAGTATCCTTCTGGACAGATTGTCCAGCTGTGAGACGAACAGCTTCATGCTGCGCTGGTGATGAAGTGGCTCAGTGGCAGAGCTCAAAGGGGCCCTTGCAGGGGGTAGCGAATGGGCCTACCTCTGGCTGGTGGACAGTCTCTGGCGGTGCTCCCCGGGGCTCAAATCTAGGGCCAGTCCTGTTCAACATTCTATCAATGATCTGGATGCAGGACTGGAGCACATCCTCAGCGAGTTTGACAATGGCGTTAAACTGGAAAGTGCTGTTAACTTTGAGAGGCCTTGCGGAGGGATCCAGGTAGGTCAGAGCACCAGACAATAGCAGCGGCATGAAGCACAGGCAACGTCGGGCGCTGCCCCTGGGACAGAGCAGGGCCAGGTACAGGCATGGCTGCGGGGCAGCTCAGCGGGAAGGGGCTGGGGGGGCTGCAGGCAGCAGCCCAGCAGGAGCCCTGGCAGCCAAGGGGGCAAACCACATGTTGGGGTGCACAAAGCACAGCACAGCCGGCCCCAGAGGGGATTCTCCTGCTGCATTTCTTGCTGCTGCAGCCTCACCTTGAGCATTGCGTGTGGTTCTGGGCTCCCCAGTATAAAAAGGTCCCTGAGGTGCTTGAGCACGCCCGGAGGAGGGCGGCGAAGCTGGTGAAGGGGCTGGAGGGCACGTCCTGAGAGGAGAGGCTGAGGACGCCTGGGCTGCCTGTCCTGGACAAGAGGAGGCCGAGGGGTGGCCGCGCTGCCCCCTGAAGTTCCCTGGGGAGGCGAAGCGCAGAGGCAGCCGCTGGCCTCTGCTCCCTGGGGACTGAGGGCAGGAGGCATGGGGACGGCATGGAGCTGTGCCAGGGGAGGGACGGCCTGGGCACAAAGCAAAGCTCCTGTCCTGGGAGGGTGCCAAAGCTGGAACAGACTTCCTAGGGAGGTGGCTGACCCCCATTCCTACTGTCATTCGAGAGGCATTTGGGCAATGCCCTTGTTAACACGCTTTGATTTTTGGTTTGTCCTGAGGTCGTGGGGGAGTTCAACTGGATGATACCTGGAGGTCCTTTCCAACAGAATCCTGTCCTATCCTATCCTACTATCCTAGCCTATCCTATCCTATCCTAACTTGGGTTCCTCATCTTAAAACCCTGCAGCAGAGAGATGTACGCAGTGCCTAAGCTCCCAAGCTGGTCCTGTCTCCTGGTCCTCATATGTGCAAACCCTGGGGCTCTGGTTCTGCTCACGTTGCAGTTGGAAGGATGGGGATTTCACTGATGTAAAGCCACCTTCAAGCTTGGCCCTGAAGGGGAGAGCATGAAGGTACAGCTTGGTCTTCAGGTGAGACTGGAGCCCCGCAGGGTTGCAGGGGGGTAACAAACCAACTTTAGACTGAGCTACTGTCAGGAGAGGTTTCCATTTTGTTTCCTGAAGTTTTCTTTATATTTGTGAAGGAAAATGCCCAGAATCCCTGGAAAGGCGGCACACAAGTTCAAGGACAGGGTTCCCAGAGACAGGTGTGGGTTTGTGTGACCCCTTCTGCAGTCAAAAGGGTTTCACAGACTTTTGTAACACCTGCAGAGGACCTTGAAGTGTTACTTTCCCAAGGAAAGCTTACCAGGAGCGTGAGCTTCCGTGCAGGGCTGGAAGAAGCAGATATGAATGTGGGAGTGGAAGCCCTTTCCAGAACTCTTGTAGGCTTGGAGAAAGGGAGGCATCAAATGGCTCTTCCAGCACTGGGCTGGAAGCGTAGCAGACGAGAAGAGGGAGGCTTTCTTTTATCTCATCCCTGCCCACTGCCTAAAGGCCACCCCTTGAATCAGACTCAGATGGAAGAGAAAGTTCTTTTCAGGATTTATTTATTTTTCTTTTTTTCTTTTCTTTTCTTTCTTTTAATTTTTCTTTTTTTTAATCAGCTCTTGCTGCACCTTTTGTTACATTTGGCTTCTCATTTTTTATCTAGTTTGTTGCATGAATAAGATATGCCACATATTTCCCTGACATGTCTACCTACTATAAATACTCTGTCCTTCTGTGGAGAGAAAATACAGGATATATGTATATATATACATTCTGTATGCCTCTAGATTCCTAAATGCCATTTTTCCAATATTGTGTGTTTAATGGGAATTCACTGATTAGGTGCATAAAAGGCTGCAGAAGATGACAGTTTCACTGTGCTCAGTTTTAATACAAAGAGTACTACGGTTGCTAAGAGACTGATACTTCAAGTTTGGAAATCTTCATCCACACTAGATATATTATCTTGGCAAATTGGACTTTTTGAGTTGGCAGCAAATGGAAAAGAGTAACTTTTAAAAATAGAGATAATTTGGATGACGTCAAAGACATCTGGTGTCCTTTTCTAGAAATGTGAGACTGATCTATTTTGCTTATGTGTATAAATTGCTCTGCACCCAGTGTGAGGTTTTACTTATGCCTACATTCAAGTCTGATATATTAATGAATTTTCTCTATGCTTAAGCTATTTAGCCAGGTGTACTTTAGTTATATGGGCTTTCTGTTTACAGCAGATAGTACCTGTCTGCCCTGTGCATCTTGGAGCATTGTTGTGCCTCTTTGCAGAGCAGGACCTCATAGTGCCCAGAAACACCAGGCTCCACAGTGGCTCAGGCAGGACAGCCACCTATTTACCTTTCTGGCTGATTTGCTCCCCCATCCACATACTAACCCTGGCATTGCACACTTGGAGCAGTATGGCTGCAGGCTGTATTACCACCTCTCTAATGGGCTGTGTCTCTCATCCTAATTCCCACCTCGAACTGGTGGGTGCAGAGAAAGGGGGGAGGTGTGTGTCTGCTCGCAATCATCCATTATCATCCCTAATGTGTTTTGGTCTCGAGAAGTGTCAGAGCTCCTGAATGGCAAGGGATGGCTTTGAATGGCAGCCAGAAATCAGCTAGGCAGTCTCTCCTGCCGTGCATAAGAGGCAGTTAAGAAGAAAAGAGGGAACTGGAGAAAGCTGAAATGGGCAGCACAAAGCTGATGTGAGAGAAGGAGAATAAATTAGAAGTGATTCAAAGACGAAGGGTGGGAGGAGATGGCACCAGGTCGCTGGGGGAGAAGGATTACACTTGCATAGTGAGTGCGAGGGGAAGGAGAGGAGGGGAGTGAACCAGCCCAGCGAAGGAAGAGCATGCCAGGAGCACAGCCGGGATGTATGTAAGGACAGTGATCTAGGGAGGATGGGTGAGAGGAGGCTCAGAATCTGCCTGAGGATTTTCTAGCCATAACATGTGTTCTGATGGTGTCTTTCCTACGGATTCAGCAGGGCGCCAGCACCTTAAGTCACATAGATAAGGTACAGCTGTGTTTGCAATCTGGCTTGCAGTGCTGGGGAAGGCTGCTCCCCCACTTCAGGTGTTGTTCTGTATCCCAGACAGAGATGGATGGCCAGGCGTAAATTATTTCCACCCAAGTAGAGCTTAAGCTGGACTTATGCATGGTTGGAAGGAACACATTTGAATTTTAATATCATCTCTGAAAGGCAATTGCAGCCTATGCACTTGATTATGTGTTCAGGTTAGGAGACTTTATGTTATTTTTGGAAATGTTCATTTGCTCCAAGGACCAGGAGATGTAGAAATGGCCACTGAGATGTGAACATGTGATAGATTTTTGAAGTATCAAGTGAACATAGATTGAAATGATGACAAAGGCAAGTTACACCTATTTTTTCTTTTTTTTTCTTTTTTCAAGCTTAAACAATACACTATAATTGTATGTCAGAAGTCATTCAGGTTTGATATCACACCAGCTAATTAAACCATCCTCTCTGAAGAGACTTACTGTACTTTCAGCTTTGCTTTTTCATTCTCAGGAACAAAAAACTCTGAAGGCAGCACTTGTGTTTAGCTCTCACGTTGGCATTAATTTGGATGAGAACCAGCACATAGGAAACGGGAGCTACGGCCAAATCCTTGTCTTGTTTGACTGGTGTAAGCCAGGTTCATTTCCACCAAAGGTGGCGGAAGGAAGAGGAGGGCCATATGCCATGCCATATACTGCATGCTTCTGCCATCAGTCATATGGGTGGCTTCTCTCCATCCAAATTTTTGTTGATCCATGACATGAATCCCACTGTAGTTTTTGTTTCTCCTGAAGGCGTTTGCCTTCAGTGTGTTATCACTGTTTTCCTTCCGCATATGCCACGGGACACAATTCATAGGCTGGTGAAGGTGGAGACAGTGCAAGCAGTTACTTAGTCATGAGAGGCTGTGTCATGGGTTGAAGGAGCTCTGTCTTGGACAGTGAGCTCACCCTACCAGGTGAATCACAGAAACACAGAATAGTCTAGGTTGGAAGAGACCTTCAAGATCACTGAGTCCAACCTCTGACCTAACGCTAACAAGTCCTCCACTAAACCATATTCCTAAGCTCTACATCCTCCACTAAACCATATTCCTAAGCTCTACATCTAAACGTCTTTTAAAGACCTCCAGGGATGGTGACTCAACCACTTCCCTGGGCAGCCTATTCCAGTGACTAACAACCCATTCAGTAAAGAAGTTCTTCCTAATATCCAACCTAAACCTCCCCTGGTGCAACTTTAGCCCATTCCCCCTCGTCCTGTCACCAGGCATGTGGGAGAATAGACCAACCGCCACCTCGCTACAGCCTCCCTTGAGGTACCTGTAGAGAGTGATAAGGTCACCCCTGAGCCTCCTCTTCTCCAGGCTAAACAAGCCCAGCTCCCTCAGCCGCTCCTCGTAGGACTTGTTCTCCAGACCCTTCACCAGCTTCGTTGCCCTTCTCTGGACTCGCTCGAGCACCTCCATGTCCTTCTTGTAGCGAGGGGCCCAAAACTGAACACAGTTCTCGAGGTGCGGCCTCACCAGAGCCGAGTACAGGGGGACAATCACTTCCCTGGACCTGCTGGCCACGCTGTTTCTTATGCAAGCCAGGATGCTGCTGGCCTTCTTGGCCACCTGAGCACACTGCTGGCTCATATTCAGCCGACTGTCAACCACTACTCCCAGGTCCTTCTCTGCCAGGCAGCTTTCTAACCACACATCTCCCAGCCTGTAGCGCTGTTTGGGGTTGTTGTGCCCCAGGTGCAGGACCCGGCACTTGGCCTTGTTGAACTTCATACCGTTGGCCTTGGCCCATCAGTCCAGCCTCTCCAGATCCTCCTGCAGAGCCTTCCTACCCTCAAGCAGATCGACACACGCACCTAACTTGGTGTCATCTGCAAACTTACTGAGGGCGCACTCAATGCCCTCATCCAGATCATCAATGAAGATGTTAAAGAGGACTGGTCCCAGTACCGAGCCCTGGGGGACTCCAATAGTGACCGGCCTCCAACTGGATTTGACTCCATTTACCACGACTCTTTGGGCCCGGCTATCCAGCCAGCTCTTAACCCAACGAAGTGTACGCCAGTCCAAGCCATGAGCAGCCAGTTTCTTGAGGAGAATGCTGTGGGAAACGGTGTCAAATGCCTTGCTGAAGTCAAGGTAGACCACATCCACAGCCTTTCCCTCATCCACCCAGCGCGCCACTTTGTCATAGAAGGATATCAGGTTCGTCAAGCAGGACCTGCCCTTCATAAACCCATGCTGACTGGGCCTGATCGCCTGCTTGCCCTGCAACTGCCACATGATGACACCCAAGATAATCTGCTCCATGAGCTTCCCTGGCACTGAGGTCAAACTGACAGGCCTGTAGTTTCCCGGGTCAGTCCTCCGGCCCTTCTTGTAGATGGGCATCACGTTTGCTAGCCGCCAGTCAAGTGGGACCTCCCCCGATAGCCAGGACTGTTGATAAATGATGGAAAGTGGCTTGGCCAGCACCTCTGCCAGTTCTCTCAGTACCCTTGGGTGGATCCCATCTGGCCCCATCGACTTGCGTACATCGAAATGCTGTAGCAGGTCACCAACCATTTCCTCATGGATTGTGGGGGCGACATTCTGCTCCCCATCCCCTTCCTCGAGCGCAGGGTACTGGGCGTTCAGAGAACAACTGGTTTTGCTGTTAAAGTCTGAGGCAAAGAAGGCGTTAAGCACCTCAGCTTTTTCCTCATCTCTGATTACTAAGTTTCCCCCCACATCCAGTAGAGGGTGGGGATTCTCCTTAGTCCTCCTTTTTGTGTTGATGTATTTATAAAAACATTTTTTGTTGTCCTTAACAGCAGTGGCCAGATTGAGCTCCAGATGAGCTTTGGCCTTTCTGATGTTGTCCCTGCACCGCCTCGCAGCATCCTTGTAGTCCCCCTGAGTGGCCCGCCCTCTTTTCCAAAGATTATAAACCCTCTTTTTTTTCCTAAGCTCGAGCCACAGCTCTCTGCTCAGCCAGGCCGGTCTTCTTCCATGCCAGCTCGTCTTTGGGCACGTGGGGACAGACCGCTCCTGAGTCATTAAGATTTATTTCTTGAAGAGCGTCCAGCCCTCTTGGGCTCCTCTGTCTTTCAGTACCGCCTCCCAAGGGACTCTGCCAACCAGTGTCCTGAACAGCCCAAAGTCTGCCTTCTGGAAGTCCAAGACAGCGGTTTTACTGATCCCCTTCCTGACTTCGCTGAGTATCGAGAACTCTACCATTTTGTGGTCACTCTGCCCAAGACAGCCCCCGACCAGCACGTCTCCCACCAGTCCTTCTCTGTTAGTGAACAGAAGGTCTAGTGGGGCACGTCCCCTGGTAGGCTCACTAACCAGCTGCGTCAGGAAGTTATCTTCCACACTCTCCAGAAACCTCCTGGACTGCTTTCTCTGGGCTGTGTTGTGTTTCCAGGATATGTCTGGGAAGTTAAAGTCCCCCACAAGAACAAGCGCTGACGATTTCGCAACTTCCGCCAGCTGCCTGTAGAACTCCTAATCCGTCCCCTCATCCTGGTTTGGCGGTCTATAACAGACCCCCACCAGGATGCTTCCCTTGTTGGCCTTTCTGCTGATCCTAACCCATAGCGACTCCACCTTGTCATTCCCAGCTTCAAGTTCGACGACGTCAAAACACTCTCTAATATAGAGAGCTACTCCACCACCCCTTCCGTGATGCTTGTGCCTTCTGAAGAGCCTATAGCCAGACATTGCAGCACTCCAGTCATGAGAGTGGTCCCACCACGTTTCCGTGATGGCAACCAAGTCATAGCCTGCGTGCTGCGCAATGGCTTCCAGCTCCTCCTGCTTGTTGCCCATGCTGCGTGCATTAATGTAGATGCACTTCAGCTGGGCCTTAGCCTTCTCCCCCAGCCTTGCCACTGTTCCCCCTGGCACACCACCAACAGGCTTTGTTTCATCCCCGCCCCCCTTCTCACCTAGTTTAAAGCCCTCTCAATGAGCCCTGCCAGCTCCTGGGCTAGGATCCGTTTTCCCCTTGGGGACAGTTGGGACCCATCTGCGGCCATCAGGCCAGGTGCTGAGTAGAGCGCCCCGTGGTCAAAGAACCCAAAACTTCTGTGTTGGCACCAGCCTCTGAGCCGCGTGTTTATCAGGTGGCTTTCCGTGTCCTCTCTGAACCATTCCCTGCCACTGTAGGAATGGACGAAAACACCACCTGTACTCCCGCTCCGTCCACTAACCGTCCCAGCCCCCTGAAGTCCCATTTGATAGCCTTCAGGCTTCTCTCATCAGTGGTATCACTGCCAGCCTGGACTATCAGTAGCGGGCAGTAATCAGAGGGGCGAACCAGGTTGGGAAGCTTTCTGGCGACATTCCTGACCCCAGCCCCAGGGAGGCAGCAGACTTCCCTACAGGTGGGGTCAGGCCGACAGATAGGGCCCTCTGTTCCTCTGAGAAGGGAGTCACCCACCACGATCACCCTTCTCTCCTTCTTGGTGGGAGAAGTCTTGAGGCGTGGAGCAGACTTCCTCGCCCTGGGCTTCCTGGTTAACTTTTCTGCCACACCCTCCTCCACCGCTCTCTCGAGCTCCAGGGCCTCAAACCTGTTGTGTAAGGGCACCTGGGAAGGTGGGGCAGGCAGTGGGGGGAGTTTCCTGCAACGCCGAGCAGGGACCTGTCTCCACTCCTCCTCAACTCCTAGGTCCCCTCTCTCTGCCCGACAGCGACTGGGCAGGGGGTCCACCCCCATCTGGGGAGTCTCCCCCCGGTGCTTCTCCTTCAGGCCTTGCAAGGAGTTGCTCCACCAGTCTATCTCCCGCTCGCACTCCCTGATGGCCCTCAACCTCTCCACCTCCTCCTTGAGCTCTGCCACCAGGTGGACCAGGTCATCCACCTGCTCGCACCTCACACACACAGTATCTCCACCTCCCTCAGATGGCAGCAGCAGGCTCTGGCACTCCCTGTACCCAGAGACCTGCACTGCCGCATTTCTGAGCGGGCACTCCATCTGGGTGGCTACAGACTTTCTTTTAAGTCTGTAGGTGAGAGAGTGGATGAGGGAAGGAATATCTCTCTCTTTTACCAGTTCATTGTGGTCTAGGTCACTGATGGTGCCCAGTAGGCTGTGGGTGGATAAAGGCCACTGGGGGAAGAACCATGGCCCAGAGGAGATGAAGACATCTCCAAGTCTCCAGGCCTTTCTTTCCCTGATGTGCGGTTTTAGCGTTCAGTGCACAGACTGATTGCCCTAAAGAAGAGGAGGGCGAGGCTGAAACATGGTGGTGTGAAGTACTGAGTTTACTCCTGAAATTGGAAAATAAAGGCTGTTCCTCATCTAAGTCAGCCTTTTTGGGTGTCCTCACCCAAATGTGGGATGCCCCTGTGGTATGTATGGTGGATACAGCCTAATAGCTGTTGGAAGAGCTGGGTTTTTGCACCTGGGTACCAAAGTGCCAGCCAAGAGGAGAAGGCTTGACCACATGCCACATGCCACAGACATGCCACAATACAGGCAGTGAACACTGGCTGGTAAAAGTATGGCATATTTTCATGAACACAAGGAGGGAGGAGGTATCTGCTGAGAGTCCTTGTAGCCTTTCCTGTAGCGAGGAGAAGCTGCTTGAACTGGATGATTGAAGTGGCTGGGAAAATCTGGATCCTTTGCAGAAAATCCATCCTCCTGCACCAGGCACTGAGTCTGCTCTGCAGTGTAAAATGGATGTTTTAGCCCTAAAAAAATAATGTTTTTAATGTTTCAGTCCTGTGGCCCGCAGGAGTCAGTTACTGGGGCTTTATTTCCTGTTGTCACTGGCTTCTTCAAAGCTTAAATACTCCCAGGCTTAGAGCAGGTGCTATGGAGGGAGCATACTGCTAACTCCACCATCACATGGGTACCACTGTCAGAGGTGAGGTGGGGAGGTGCATAGACCTGGCTGTGTCCTGGGAGCATCGCTCTCGGGTCTGATGTGTGATCTTTGGTGCGTTCTCCCCAAAGATCATCCCTGCAAAGAGAGAACCAGCTTCCTCTTGACTAGAGGTGGAAACCTTCTGGTTCCCCTTGTCTCACCTTTTATGTATCACTGAGAGTCTGGCTGGGCTCCTCCCAGGATTTGGTTAGTAAAGAATCATGTCCTGGCAAGCATTTAACATTCATCTACCCCCATGGAAATGGCTTTGGAGAGTGTTAAACCTTGGAGAGCCCAAGCGAGGTTACTCTGCTAGCCAGTGTCCTCATTCAAACAGATCTAATGATCTGTGGAGAGCGAGGTTGTTAGCTGTCTTCTTCTGTGTCCCACTGCAAGCAGTCACTACTAGCAAAGGGCCCGAATCTCATGTCTCTTCCATTGTGCCAGCAGTATTTCTCTTCATTTTTCACCAGAGGAATAGTTGCCAATCTCATTCCTGGGTTTGGGACAGGAAAGGAAGGGGAAAAAAAATGTTACTGAAAAGTAGAAAATGAAAGGGAAACAAATATTTCAACATTATTTAAGTTGTCTTTAAAGCTCATGGGTAAAGAAATCCCTCTCCAGCTCTTCAGCTGGATTGACCATGCCTGCCTCCAACACATAATTTAAAATAGAATTCTCAAAGCGTGCTTTCAGGTACACAACATGGAAAAAGTACAGAGATTTGTTCTTGAAAATGCTTTATTGTTATGTGCCATTGATATGTAGTTTTGTTCAAAAGAACCAGAACAGGAACAAATATTTCAGTCACTCTGCTGAAAATGTTTGGAAGATGCAAGTTTTCAATACAGTATTTTTCCTGTTTTCTGCAAAAGATCAACACAGTTTATCTGAAACCTGAAAAGTTTCACCTACACCTACTACTAAGCACTTTAAGGAAAAGCTGCCTCTGGATATGCAGGTGCACCCTTTCACATTGTGACGGTCCATATCTCTGTGACCTGGTACGCTTCACTTGAACTCTTTCAAAATGCAAATGTCCTGATCACTGGAATAAATTTTATCAGGGAACACCTTTCAATTATCCATTTACATTTCGAGCTATGGATGTTTTAAACAGATTTTATAGCATCCCTGTCTGGTTTCCTTGGCTACTAATCTGCCTGGGCAATGCTTGGTTCAGGAAAACCTTGGGGCTGGGGGGTGGCCTTTTCCTTAGCCAGCAAGTCCAGGGATAGGTTTGTGTGGATGCAAACCAGGCATTTTGAAGTTAACTTAGCAATAAATACTCTGAAAATCCCTTCCATTTTCCTCCTGGCTGCATCCTCTCAGTCCGTAACCTACCCCAGCAGAGTGCAACCTGAAGGACACCTCTGGGATTTAGGAAAGGATTTTTTGGGTCCCACTCTGACCCCTGCAGCAACTCCCCTGACTTTGCACAAGGTTGCAAACCTTGCTCGGCTGAAAATTTTCTGCTGTTTGAGCAGCATCTTTGGGCAAACTAAATAGGCAGATCTCCCCTCATGGTTTGTGTATAGCAGCCTGGGAGCCCTGGTCTAGCACAGTACCATATCAACAAGACAACAGGTTGGAGTTAGCAGATGCAGAATGATAGAACTGATCCCATATGCCAGGACATGTGGCTGGATGCTGCCCAGTGATAAAGACCACAGCGATTTCCATTCCCCTCCAATAGTTCTTAATACATTATAGAAACAACTTTTGCTGTTATTGATGGACCTTCAGCCAGACTGTTGTGGTTTAACCCGGCCGGCAGCTAAACACCACACAGCCGTTCGCTCACCCTTCCCCCTCCCTCTCTGGGATGGGGGAGAGAAACAGGAAAGTGAAGCCTGTGAGTTGAGATAAAGACAGTTTATTACAGAATCACACAGAATCACAGAATTTCTAGGTTGGAAGAGACCTCAAGATCATCAAGTCCAACCTCTGACCTAACGCTAACAGTCCCCACTAAACCATATCCCTAAGCTCTACATCTAAACGTCTTTTAAAGACCTCCAGGGATGGTGACTCCACCACTTCCCTGGGCAGCCTGTTCCAATGCCTCACAACCCTTTCAGTAAAGAAGTTCTTCCTAACATCCAACCTAAAACTCCCCTGGCGCAACTTTAGCCCATTCCCCCTCGTCCTGTCACCAGGCAAGTGGGAGAACAGACCAACCCCCACTTCGCTACAGCCTCCCTTGAGGTACCTGTAGAGAGCGATAAGGTCACCCCTGAGCCTCCTTTTCTCCAGGCTGAACAAGCCCAGCTCCCTCAGCCGCTCCTCGTAGGACTTGTTCTCCAGGCCCCTCACCAGCTTCGTCGCCCTTCTCTGGACTCGCTCGAGCACCTCCATGTCCTTCTTGTAGCGAGGGGCCCAAAACTGAACACAGTTCTCGAGGTGCGGCCTCACCAGAGCCGAGTACAGGGGGACGATCACCTCCCTAGCCCTGCTGGCCACACTGTTTCTTATACAGGCCAGGATGCTGTTGGCCTTCTTGGCCACCTGAGCACACTGCTGGCTCATATTCAGCCGACTATCAACCATCACTCCCAGGTCCTTCTCTGCCTGGCAGCTCTCCAACCATTCATCTCCCAACCTGTAGCTCTGCTTGGGGTTATTGCGCCCCAGGTGCAGGACCCGGCACTTGGCCTTGTTGAACTTCATGCAGTTGACCTCAGCCCATCGGTCCAGCCTCTCCAGATCCTCCTGCAGAGCCTTCCTACCCTCAAGCAGATCGACACACGCACCTAACTTGGTGTCATCTGCAAACTTACTGAGGGTGCACTCAATGCCCTCATCCAGATCATCAGTGAAGATATTGAAGAGGACCGGCCCCAGTACCGAGCCCTGGGGAACGCCACTAGTGACCGGCCTCCAACTGGATTTGACTCCATTTACCACGACTCTTTGGGCCCGGCTATCCAGCCAGTTTCTAACCCAACGAAGCGTGCGCCAGTCCAAGCCAAGAGCAGCCAGTTTCTTGAGGAGAATGCTGTGGGAAACAGTGTCAAATGCCTTGCTGAAGTCAAGGTAGACCACATCCACAGCCTTTCCCTCATCCACCCAGCGCGCCACTTTGTCATAGAAGGAGATCAGGTTCGTCAAGCAGGACCTGCCCTTCATAAACCCATGCTGACTGGGCCTGATCGCCTGCTTGCCCTGCAACTGCCACATGATGACACCCAAGATAATCTGCTCCATGAGCTTCCCTGGCACTGAGGTCAAACTGACAGGCCTGTAGTTTCCCGGGTCAGTCCTCCGGCCCTTCTTGTAGATGGGCATCACGTTTGCTAGCCGCCAGTCAAGTGGGACCTCCCCGGATAGCCAGGACTGTTGATAAATGATGGAAAGTGGCTTGGCCAGCACCTCTGCCAGTTCTCTCAGTACCCTTGGGTGGATCCCATCCGGCCCCATCGACTTGTGCACATCCAAGTGCTGTAGCAGGTCACCAACCATTTCTTCATGGATAGTGAGGGCCACATCTCTCTCCCCATCCCCTTCCTCGAGCGCAGGGTACTGGGTATCCAGAGAACAATCGGAATTGCCGCTAAAGACTGAGGCGAAGAAGGCATTAAGCACCTCCACCTTTTCCTCATCTCTTGTAACTAAGTTTCCCCCCGCATCCAATAAAGGATGGAGATTCTCCTTAGTCCTCCTTTTTGTGTTGATGTATTTATAAAAACATTTTTTGTTATCTTTAACAGCAGTGGCCAGATTGAGCTCCAGATGAGCTTTGGCTTTTCTAATTTTGTCCCTGCACCGCCTCGCAATATCCTTATAGTCCTCCCTAGTGGCCTGCCCACTTTTCCAAAGATTATAAACCCTCTTTTTTCTTCTAAGCTCAAGCCACAATTCTCTGTTCAGCCAGGCTGGTCTTCTTCTATGCCAGCTCGTCTTTGGGCACGTGGGGACAGACCGTTCCTGCGCCATTAAGATTTCCCTCTTGAAGAGCGCCCAGCCTTCCTGGACTCCTCTGCCCTTCAGTACCGCCTCCTAAGGGACTCTACCAACCAGTGTCCTCAGCAGCACAAAGTCAGCCCTCCAAAAGTCCAATACAGTGGTTTTACTGGTCCCCTTCCTGGCCTTGCCAAGAATAGAGAACTCTACCATTTCATGGTCACTCTGCCCAAGACAGCTCCCGACAATCACATCCTCCACCAGTCCTTCTCTGTTTGTGAAGAGAAGGTCTAGCAGGGCGCCACCCCTGGTAGGCTCACTAACCAGCTGTGTCAGGAAGCTATCTTCCACACTTTCCAGAAACCTCCTGGACTGCTTTCTCTGGGCTGTGTTGTGCTTCCACTAATAATAATAGTGTGTATGAAACAAGTGATGCACAACGCGATTGCTCACCACCTGCTGACTGATGCCCAGCCCATCCCTGAGCAGCCTCCCCCCCACCCCGGCTAGCCACCCCTATATATTGTTCAGCATGCCGTCAGATGGTATGGAATTATGGAATACCCCTTTGGCCAGTTGGGGTCAGCTGTCCTGGGTCTGTCCCCTCCCAGCTCTTGCTGCACCCCCAGCCTGCCCGCTGGCAGGACAGAGCGAGAAGCTGAAAAGTCCTTGGCTTAGTGTAAGCACTTCTCTGCAGCAATTAAAACATCAGCATGTTATCAGCACTCTTCTAATCCCAATCCAAAACATAGCACCCTGCCAGCTACTAGGAGGAAAAATAACTGTCCTAACTGAAACCAGGACACAGAATGAAAATCTCAGGTAACAGAGCCCAGAGCAAAATTATATTTTGTAGTGATTTGCAACGAGTTTGCTGCTATCCTCATAAAGGGATGCTATGGAATTGCTAAAAAATGCTAAAACTTTATCAGTTTTGCATAGGGTCTGGAAGTGTTGTGGTGCATTTCAGTGCTTCCTGTCCCTAACTGCGTGTATGGTAGCAGTGCTTTGCAGTTGGGGTGGGAAAAGCTTTCTAAAATTGCTTTAAACTTGGACCAAACAGTATGGAGGGAGCTGGGGAGCTCCAGCTGATTGTAATTCTTCCAGTGGAACCATTTTCCATCAGAAAAATGCAGATGTGATTGCATTCCCTGTTGACAATGGCCTTTTCAACTGAAAATAATAAAAGAGCTTCATTTTCAGTAATGCTGAAATATTTCATTTTGAATTTACAATTTCATTCTTTAAAATATTAAAAAATGTGGCCATGATACATTGGGACTTCACTGCAGTGAAGCCTTTTCTGGAAACAGCTCCTGAACAGGAGTGACAGATGAGCTTTGGTTTTGTTATGCCCGAAGAAAAGCAAACAGACAGGCAGATCAGTGCAATATTTCAACTGGAATATTTGAAATTAACCCTTTTCATGCATTGTGGCTTCATCACGGCCACTGCAAGGCTAGGGAAGAGGCAGTGCAGAGCTGAGCTGCCCAAAACTCAGCCAAGCACAGGATTGCAATTTCCCAGCCGGCAGAGCTACTGTTTCGGGCAGTGCCTCCGCTGTGTCCGGAGCTGCTCCATCTCCATCCTCCCTTTCCTTGCTTCTGCAATGAGTTCTCACAACTGCATTACTGAGCTTGCAGCCTTTGGTTTTATCTGGTCTTTGCAGAGGATCCTTCTTTATCTGGGTGTTATTGGCAGTTCTGAAGCTGTTTGGGTAATTAAGGGAATTTCTAGTGTAATTAAATAGGTGTCAGTGGAGGTGATGCAGCACTGGTGGTGTGCGTGATGGGGAGAGAGGTGTGCAGCCCAGCTCTGCTGACAGGTTGTTCCAAGTTTCTCAGAGATCTGAGCACGTCTGAAGATCATCTTGATGCAAAAGTGCTCATGGACTTTGGAGGCTGTAGTGACTGTCAGCCAGAAAAGATCCAGAGTTGCCCATTTTTGACTGTGCAATTAGAAGTGAAAATAAGGATTATAAAAAAAAAAAAAAAAAAAAAAAAAAAAAAAGTTGGCCCAAAGCAAGGGAATCATAGAATGGTTTTGGTTGGAAGGGACTGTAAAGACAGAGAGAAAAATAAGAATTAAATTCCCTTCATTGGAACTTGATTTTATGTGAATAAATAGCAGAAATTCCAATTTGTCTCTGGCACTCTGACCAAGACAACGTTTCTGGTGTTATTAAATACTTCACAGGAAGTTTCCTTGCAAAATGGAGCTCGCTCTACATTCTTCCTCCAAGTGGGCTGGGCTTGTTTGTTCGTAGGCAGAAGCTCATATTCCTGAGCCTCGAAACAGTAAAGAGGGAGAGCTGGAGAGGGTGCATTAAAGTCAGATTTGGTTTGCCAAGCTCCTATGCACAAGAAATGCTACCAGTAATTCAATTTATGTGTTATAATCGCTTTGGCTTTTAAGGAGAAAAACTGTCTTGTTAAAGGATGGAGAAGACTGTGGGACTTGGGGAGCAGAAAATTCACAGGGACAGGCAATTATAAACTCAAAATCATTAAATCATAGGTGTAGTGTGGTCCTTCCAAGAGACAGTCTCTCACCTTAGGTGGCAATACCGGAGAAACAAGTAGTGGAAATAAATCCCAAGGCCTGGGGAAAAATGTGATGATGGGAAAGGGAATAGGGGAATGGCTGCAGCTGTGCCTCCAGTTCCACCTGGAAGAGTTGGTGGAAGAGCAATGAGTAATATTTCACTGCAGTGAATATCACAGGTGTGTGGGTCTATCTCAAAAGTCCAGAGCAGCCACTTCCAGGGACTGAGATGCTTCCCCAGTCCTTAGTATAACCGTAGAAAGTCCATATTAAGTTGGGTTTAATGTGCCGCTGTGGAAGTTAATTAAAGGCAGAGTGACTGAGAAAGCAATTGAACTCCAGTAAAACTTGCCTGTCCTGACCTGAGGTCGTTTTGGGAAAGACAGAAGGATGCCAACTTATCATCATTGTCAGAGCCAACGCTCTGGGTTTTTGAGCTGCTCGTAACAAATGGGTCTCTGCATAGCTGTTCTGAGGACATTATTCTAAATGGCAGGTACCTACATTTGAATATTGGGCAGTAAATTTACAACAGAGAGTGCTCAAGCTCTAATTAAGCCTCCTTTGCAAAGTCTACAGAAAGAGCTGCAAGTGATGGCAGAGGTTGTATTTCCTAAGCAGTTATTGCCAGCCAAGGCTGCAGACTAAAACTCTCATTTTGGTCAGAAATGTATGAAGACTGTTCTAGCAGTGCACCAGTATGGGATGCAAATTATATATATTAAATATATATATATGGGCAGCTATTATCTCTTCAACATTAATTTGAGCCATTCATAAGCAATGATGGATCAAATCACTCTCATTCTCTGAGATGCAGAGTAGGGTCTTAAACTCATTACCTATTTATGTCCAGCAAATGTTTAATTTCTGATGATAAGTTGAATATTGATGTCAATGAACTAAATCAGCAGCTCACAGATATTACAGGTTTATTTCTAGCCAGCTTAAAAACAAACAAACAAACAAACAAATAAACAAAAACAATAAAAACTGTTTTGAAGTTGAACCATTCTCTACATGGCTCAACTATTCCCAGGAGAATAAGTACTGTATATGAGGTTCCCTGAAGCGGGGCAGTGTCATGGGAGGGAAAATGTGTTGTTGTGCTATATATATATGTATGAAGGGAGGATAGAGATTGTTTCTTATTATGAAGAGGTAGTGAAAGAGAAGATTGACTTTTTTTTTTTTTTTTTTGGAAAAACAGTGGAAATCAGGTCTCTCCTTATTCACCTATTCAGTAGTAGGTTCAGTAATTGTAAACAGAAGCTGTATAATGCATACTAAATTTATCTGTTTTCATCCTGGTGATCTTTCATTTTTAGGAGTTGGTTTGGGTTTGTTGTTTCTAAATGAAGGATGAGTAATACATTATTACTCTACTTAGAACATCCTGGGTTACAACACTTCCAAAAAGCCTCACAAAAGCTGAGTCTGACTGCCCACCTCGTTACCAGTCCCATCACAGAGACCTGAGCTGGAAGGGACCTGAGGCCCAACCAGCACGGGCAGCACACACTGGCTGAGCTGCACCTGCCTGGAGACAGACAGATGTGGGCCTCTGGAGCTGAATGCATGGCGTTTTCCAGGACGTTTTCCATGAAAGGAGAAAACTATGAACAAGAGGAGAATGTGAGAGTCTTGTAGAACTCTCTGGATTACCATATTTTGCCCTACGTGTCTATGTGTCTGGAGGTATACAGCCCTCGCCTCCCATTAGCTGTGTGTGGAACACAGAAGAAGGACATCTCCTGATGGTTGCACCAAACACCCCAGCCAGCATGCCTGTAGGCATACAGGGTCCCATGGGCTGTGTCAGGAGACCAAAATGCCTCTCTGGAAATGGTATTATGGGCAGAGCTGGCTGCAAATCCATCTCCTATGGAGTGACAGTGATACATGGTAAAGTCTTGCATAAAATTCTGAGACCTTTAAAAAGATGCTCTCCATCCAATGAATAGAAACGAGACATTTGCTTATGCAGCCAACATCCATCCTAATGCTGCTATTTATAATGACTTGTTGGATTGTGGATGCTCAAAGAGGGATACATTGTGAGACGTTTGGTTGAGAGAGTGGAACCACAAAGCCAAGGATGCAGCAATACATCAAGAGGACCAGAGATCTGGGCAAAGTTATCTAACAGTGATAGACAGATGATACATTTCAGCACATTAACATATGAAGAATTGACACAAAATTGCTTTTTGTTTTGTTTTGTTTTGGTTTTGTGACCACTGAAGCGTGTGCTGATATACTTGGAGCAAACATTTATAGTCTAAAATACTTTTGTTAGCATTCTGAGGAGGAGGGGCATGGACTGGAAGAGGTCAAGCTGGTTTCTCCTGCTGGAGGTGACTCAGTCAGAGAAACCAAAGATGTCCAAAATGGATGAAGCCACATTTTGAAATGCTGCAGTCGTTACTCCTGTGTGCATCTGCTCCCTGCATTCTGAAACATTTTTTTTTCTTTTTTTTTTTTCTTTTTTTTTCTTTTTTTTTTTCTAATTGTCAGGCTAAATTTGCACATATCCGTTTGTTCTTGGACCAATATTGCTCTTCACCTCAAATAGCTTTTCTCTGTCCGCAGGATGTCTCCTTCCTCTCCTCAGTGCATTGCAGATGGAAATCAAAGTGCCTCTGCAAGCTGAGCCCTGCTCTTCTCTTGCCATTTCCATCATCTCCAACCTCCTTTGCATTTCTTTTACTCTGAATTCAACCCTCCCTCCTTAGGACCAGCCTGTCCCTTTCCTAGGCACTGGAAACTCAATTATTTTGCATCATTTAATGGTCAAGGGCCAAAGCATGGTGTCTCTGATCTTATGCATCCTTCTGGGATGGAGCTGAGCAGGAGCCCTGCTTGTCTCTGGCCACATTAGGGAAATTTATAAGGGAGAATGGAAGCTGCTATTTTGCCAAGTTCTTCTGACAGCTGGCTTTTAACACAGCACTTCCCCGCTGGCTCTGTGCAACACCGCAGGACTCAAGCAATTACAAACAGCTCAGCACGCGCTGTCCGCAGAAGGGACGAAGCCACATTTGCGGAGCATCCTCATGCAAAGGAGTGTGACTGCTGCTGTCCACACTGGCCTACCCTCAGAGTAAATATCCTCAGATATTCCCAATCCAGCTCCTATTGCTTGTACTAAAAGCTTCCAATATCTAGTATCAGCAGATAGCCTTTTATGTTGTGCATTTATAAGGTAATGGGGTGTTCCTGCAGGTTGTTTGGCAAGTGTTAAATATGTTTGGGAACATAACCACAGGAAATGTCATTTCCACAAATCATATTTTACCGTGAAAGGAAAAAAAAAAATCCTGCCAAGTTATGTTTGAAACAGCCCTGTCCCTCTAAGGAAAAATAAAACAGGGCACTTAGTTTTGGGGCAGACTTTTCTGAGCTGAGATACTTCATCAAGTTGATTAGCACCAGTTTGCTTTGTCTGTTTGACATAACTGCCTCTATCCAAGCTGCCATAGCTCTGGGGCTACTTCTAAGACCAGGCATTTATATCCCATTTCCAGCAGCATCCTTGGTCTCTGCATGTTTTTGGTGATGCTGAGTGGACCCGCACCAACAGCACTTAGATCCTGAGCTTCGGTGCAATGCTGCAGTGGTTCAGGTTGATGTGGCCCCAGATTGCAGTGAAACTTTTTGGGGATACTGAAATGTTTTACTGAGATTGGAGATAACAAAATGAAATATTTTGACACTTTAAATTAGATTTTTTTGGGGGGGAAGGGGTTAGGGAGCATTACCATTAGATGAAAAATTTAGTTATTTTGGCACTTCATTGCAATTTTTGGCGAAATACAAGTGTAAGAATAGCAGATGGAGGGATGGAAATTTCCATTTTTTTAAACAGGCATAGTAGTTACGAGGCTCACTTAACACTTCACTCAAGGATGTGCTATTTGCAGCTGTTAGATCATTCAGTTTGTACTTTGGTGCCCAAACCTGCAATTAAGAGAATGAGATGACTTGCAAGATTTAGGGTGGTGGTATTTCTTCTCCTATCATACTAATGAAAATAACCATATAGGACTCTGATTGTAATTACTGTGCACTTAGGGTGTGGTAGTTACAGTGTAATTACAAAATTTATTAGGGTGGTATTTATACCCAGCAAAGTAAACTGAAACCATCTGCAGCGCCCGAGGGTGGCTGGTGGACACCGATGGCTCAGGCTGAATTTATCTCCTGGAGCATCGTGATTCATTCTCATTCAGGAAGCAAAACAAGAAATAATGATGGTTGCCTCTAGTTACCAGTCACAGGGAAATCATCAGTAAATAAAGCTGCTACTGAACTTCAAGAAGCGATGAGCCGGGGAGGTTGGGAGGAGAGCGCAAGGTCAGCTCCTGCACACACAAAGCTGCTGTGATTGTGGAAAGCTGTTTTGAAGGGCAGTGTGCTGGAAAGAGTGGGTGGATGAGGATGTTGTCTTTGGGTCTTGCTGGATGCAGATGAAGAGGGTTAATGACTTGCTAGACTGGGTGTCAGGTCCGACTCCAACGGTGGTCTTTCTTCATGTCCTTCAGAGAGGTAATTAGAAAAAAAAGTCTTCCTTTCCCTCAGTTCTTCCGTTCTTTCATCCTAAACGAGTGTGGGGGTAACTGAATTCCCCATAATAGGGGTGCTTGAAGGTGCAGCTACTAAATGGAATGAAAAAAGGGGTATTAGTCAAAAGCAACCCCTTGACACACAGCTTTTGAATGCTCAAATAACTGGGAAATGAGTGCTGTACTTCCAGCTGCCTGAAGAGAAACACTGGGCTGAAGTTCTCTGAGAACCATGCCTGCAAACCCAACTCACAGGAGGTGAACCAGGCACCTGTGTCCTCCAACAGCTGGAGCCAGACTTTCTTTGTAGGCTATTTTGGCTAGATTTGCTCATTTTCCTTGGAACAACCAGGAAATGGAAATGTTTCCTTCTTTAGTCCCTAAAGAAGCTGGAAAGAAGCCTTACAAGGGACTGATCTTCATCTGTGGACAACCAGCACAGGTCCCACCAGTGCTCCCTACAGTGGTGGCACCCCATCCCTGCCTTTGCCCCGTTTACTCCCAGGTAGGTGCCCTTCTGCTCCCAGCTCACACAGCACTACGTTCTAGCTGGCAACTCTTTGCAGCCTCTTGACACCTGGAAATTGAATTAATGTTGTGTCCACCCCCTCTCTGAGATCATTAACGAAGAAGTTAATCAGGCTGAAGCTGATGCTGATCCCTTCTCTCCCCTGTTCACCTGAACACTGCTCAGCGTTATACATCACACACGGTCCATCGGACCGTCTGTGTCTCAGCAGTAGTGTCATTCGCTGGTGGTGTTTGATTTAACTCTGGGA
Source organism: Oxyura jamaicensis (assembly GCF_011077185.1). Taxonomy (NCBI): domain Eukaryota; kingdom Metazoa; phylum Chordata; class Aves; order Anseriformes; family Anatidae; genus Oxyura; species Oxyura jamaicensis. The sequence continues at coordinate 1,030,042 of NC_048911.1, forward strand.
GGGAGATGGCTTTGTACTCCTAATGGTTGCTTCCTGTTGTCCAAGCATTTTTATATTGAAATCACCTTGTATTGAAGAGCAGTATTGCTGTTCCCAGGGGCTGGAGAAACTGAGGCATGGAGAAGAGCACTCAGGGGCTAGGCTGGGCTCCTTGAGCAGTAATGATACCTGGGGTTCAGGCAGGAAACTGGGCTTTCTGATTTCTAATTCTTTCTATATTTTCTCTCTCTTTTTTTTTTTTTTTTTCCTCTTTACCCATTTAGAGAGTTCTGTGTCAACTTCCTATATACAGGAGTAGAAGGAGATATTCTACAGTGGAGTGGGGAATAGGTATTTACTAATGCCCCAAGGGAGGAATAATCCAGGTGTACATGCTCAGGGCTGCTGCCATCCAGGCTGGGCTGCTGGAGCAGCATCACTATGGCACCCAGTCCCCCCTCCCCTCTTGTCTTTACTCTCCCTTTAGAAGACAAAACAGGGCTTTGTTTTTCCTGATCAGAGTAAAGCATCCCCACGCAGAGCAGCTTGCAGCAGAAATGGCAGAGGTCTCAAACTTTCTCCCAAGCCCAGGCAGCATCTTTGCTGAGAGATTTACTCCATGGACCACATCCGCGCCCAGTTCTGAGCCAGGAGCATCAGTTGCTATGGTGACTTATTTGGAAAAGTCGTATGGGGAAAGTGCTGATGTATTTTTAGCTTTGGGTAATGAAATTTAACAGCTGGAAATAAAGGTGAGGACCAGCCAGGGTGTCACAGGTTCATGGACCGTGGTTTGGGATGGCTTTTCAGCAGCGCTGGCAGGGCTGCATTTGAGGAGGATGCTCAGCCCCGTGGCTCACGTGCTGGATGCCGTTCAGGGCAGTGCCTGCAAGTATGTCGGAGAAGCAGGAATCACTATAAAGAAAAGCTGATAAGGAGGTGGTGGTACATGTAAAGATAAAGAGGAGGCACTGTGAGGTCGCAGCTGCTTCATGTACAGTGTGTTCAACCTATTAATAGCTCTTCAAATATACCTCTGCACAAGTGGTATTTATAGACTGTGAAAAAAAAAAAAAAACAAGGCGCCATTTGGGGTTTGGGGTCAGGAGTTGGTTTGTGAAGGGTGTTTCAGGGTTGGTCAAGAGTTCACGTTTCTGGAAGGCATGGAGTAGAGCTAGAACTCTAATGTGTTTTTTTTGTTTGTTTGGTTGGTTGGTTGGTTGTTTTTTTCCTCCAAACAAGGTTCAAATTTTGTTGTGCTGTTAAATGCAACTTCTGAAATCGGTGTATCTGGAGAGAATGCTTGCTAAACTGAAACTCAGATATCCTACTGAGAAGCTCCTGTGCAGATGTAACTTATTCATATAATTTGGATCAGTCTAACTGTGTGTAAACTTTTCTGAAGGTAGACTCATATTTTATTTTCTAAAACACTTTCTCAGCTCCCTGCAGTATTTTTAGTTTTCATCTTCAGCTGTCAGAAGTTTATTTTAAAATTAATTGATTTCAATGTAATATTTTCTGCACTTTAGCTTTCAGCACATCATATGAAAATAGATTTCACTACAGCTGGCAGTGTCTAATGGGATTTGTTCCTACTCCAAAGGCTCTCTGTATTATGTACTGATACTTCCAGCCGAGCCTGCTTTGAGCAGCCTTACCACCTTTTCATACTGCTGAGCTTACACTGCTTGGGCTGGCAGGGAGACAAAGTGGATCCAGGCAAATGTTTAAGTTTAAGGGAGCCACAGCTGATGCATACCTGCACCTGAAGTGTAGATATTGCAGATCTGGCACAATATGCACTGAAAGTAATAGGATTTACTCTTTGTGTATCAGTGGGCTCTTTGGCTGGATAAAAAAATTGATCATATCTCATCCCGATAACCACAGCTATGATGAAGATTTAGCAGGACGTCACAGAGGTGCCCTGGCCATGGCACATCACCAGGGTGTTGCACATAACAGAGAGCAGCTCACATGAATTGGCATAGACTTTGTTAAGGCACTGGAGTCTTCAAGGGAGGCGGTGAACACTGATGGGAGGTGATTTAGAAGCAGCCTTTGGATTGTAAAGTTTTAAATAAAGTGTTAGCAAACACATCACTGAAGCAATTTCCTGACGCTTCCAGCTTTTTCCCAGGAAGACCAAATAGCATCCCTCTGTTATCCCTGGGGAACAGAGGGAGGCAATGTGGTGGACTCCATGGCAGGATCAAGAATGTTTTCTTGTTTCTGAGGCTTAATGCCTGACCTACCCGGAGCTGGTCAGGCGTTTTTCATCCCGTCTGTTTTCTGGTAAAGAATACATTATTTTTCAGTTTTATTCTCCTGCCAAACCTGCTAAGTTTTCCCTCTTACCTCTCCAATGAGATGCTTTCACGTGAATGCTAAACTCCTCTGAGCAAAGCTGCAGAGAGCCCCACATGGTGGTTTCTCACACATCCTCATTCTCTGATGCCTCTTGACCACCCTTCATCTCTCCCAGTACACTCGCCAGCAGTGGGATTTCCACAGCCTCTGTCTTAGCATGGGACAAGGGCTGTGCATCCCACCTGGGAGGCACAGTCTGTGGAGAGGGTGAGGACATCTCCAGGTGATAATTTGTCCCAGCATCCATGAGACTTCACTCATGTTTGCCCCCGGGGCTGTGCAGGTTTTATTACTGGGAGGAGTTGTGGCGGTGGCTGCTCTGCACTGATGAGCTGCTCTTTTTTGCAGGCAGCATCTGCAATAGGTAGGTGGACAATACCTTAAATAATAATAAATATATCACAGCAAAGGTCATGAAGGGCTGACTGACATGTGGTTGCCAACCCAATTAATTGTTGACTATCTTCTCAAAGGATGTAATAATAAGGCATCTTGTGTTTTCCTCTCCACAGTGTGATGCACAGATCATTTAACCAAAACTAACAAATCCATGCCTTCTTCTCTCCCCACCTCCAACCAAATCCTCTCAAGTAAACATGCTCCCAGCTGGCCAAAATGTTAAAAGTGCTTGGCATTGGCAAGTCAAAGCCACTTTATACGGGGAGCTCGGTGGTGGTCTTCAAATTAAGAGACCTCTGAGGAGTGGGAAAGGCACGGAGCTGTTGAGGTGGCAGAATTGTGGGGTCCTTCACAGGGATGTGCAAGGGGAGAGCAGATATTAAATGCTGGGACACACACACACACCAGAATTAGGAATCAAAACAAAGTCAGATGTCAGAAGCTGAGCCAGGCTGAGGAAGAATGATGGAAGTGATTCCTTCGACACTGTCAGCATTTTATTGATCTGAGGGTGTTTATTGCTGAAACAGTTGTAAATTAGAGAGGAGCTATGAAGAGGAGGGAGAGATGGAGAATGCCCTGGTACACTTTAAAAGATGTACACCTGCATTTTTTGGGTAAAGGAGGACTAGTTGCAGAGCCCTGCACCCTGCAGGGGAGGCAGTCAGCACCCAACTGCTGCTGTGCACGTGGTTTTGTAGGAAATGTCAGAGCCTGGTGTGACATACAGTAATTCTGTCTTGCAGGCATGCTGAGGGGCTTGGAGAAGGGCTGCTGGAGAAGCCCCTGGGGTTGGGGTGTGCAAGGGGGCTGTCCTGCAGAGCAGGATGGCTCTGGGGGCAGATGCTGCAGAAAGGGAAGGAGATCAACGTGGAATGAATACATAATTTTGCACAGGAAATAGGTAGTGTGAGTGTTGATGCTGTTGCATATGTCTATCTGCATACAGTTTGAGTGTATGCACCCATGAACATATGAATACATTGACTCGAAATTATCAAATATGCCACGTCAACATTAGAAAAGACAATATATGCTGCTGCTTTGTCCCCTGTGCACAGGTACATTGACCAGGAAGTCCTCCACCATAATAACACTTCTTCCCTCTCCATTGCAGAAATCCGTGAAGCTTTCCGGGTGCTGGACAGGGATGGGAATGGCTTTATATCCAAGCAGGAGCTGGGCATGGCGATGCGCTCGTTGGGATATATGCCCAGTGAGGTGGAACTGGCGATTATCATGCAGCGCCTTGACATGGATGGTGAGTCCTCGCTCTTTGTTCTTCTCTGTTACCAGCACAGGGTGGCTTTCCCAGTGCATTGCAGCCCATGTGTGGGGCTCAAAGAGCTCATGGTCACCAATGAAGGTCTTGGGTGGATGCATGGTGAGGTGTTGCCTTTCACTACAGCAAGTAAAGGAAAGATGAGCGCGAGCCATCCACCTCCCATACATAAACCTGCCTCTCAGGCAACCCATGCAGGGGAGATAGAATCACCGAGTCATAGAATTATTGGGGTTGGCAAAGAGCTCCAAGATCATCTCATCCAACCATCACCCTACCACCACTATCACCCACTAAACCATGTCCCTTAGCACCACGTCCAACCTTCCCTTAAATACCCCCAGGGACGGTGACTCCACCACCTCCCTGGGCAACCCCTTCCAATGCCTGACTGCCCTTCCTGAGAAGAAATGTCTCCTCATTTCCAACGTAAACCTCCCCTGGCACAACTTGAGGACATCCTCTCTAGTCCTATCACTGTGAGAAGAGGCCGACCCCCAGCTCCCCACAGCTTCCTTTCAGGCAGTTGCAGAGAGCAATAAGGTCTGCCCTGAGCCTCCTCTTCCCCAGACCAAACACTCCCAGTTCCCTCAGCCGCTCCTCACAGGACTTGTGTTCCAGGCCCTTCACCAGCTGCGTAGCCCTTCTCTGAACACACTCCAGAGCCTCGATGTCCTTCTTGTAGTGAGGGGCCCAAAGCTGAACACAGCACTCAAGGTGCAGCCTCACCAGGGCAGAGTACAGGGAGATGATCACCTCCCTTGTCCTGCTGGCTATACTAGTCCTGATACAAGCCAGGATGCCGTTGGCCACCTGGGCACACTGCAGGTTCATGTTCAGGCAAACATCAACCAACACCCCTAGATCCTCTGCACAGCTTTCCAGCCACTCTGCCCCAAGCCTCTAGCATTTCATGGAATTGTTGTGGCCAAAGTGCAGGACCTGACTCTTAGAAGAAGACAAAGTGGCTTTGCCAACCTTTCTCTGCAAAGCTGCAAATGTTCTTTTGCAAGACCATTGTGACCTTTCTGTGCTTGTTTCTGGGCAGCACCTGGCCCAGTGATGCTTCCTGGGACATGAACTGGGCATGCAACCAAGCAGCATGGTCCTGTGGCCTCACTGCTTCTTGCAAGTAAAAGATGTTGTGGATGGGAGCTGTGCTGTGTCGTAATGAAGTGTTGCTGGGTTTTGAAAGAGAAGTTTAGAAGGGTGGAATAATTTTGAACAAAGTCCTGCTGTGAGAGCTCCTCAAACGATTACTAAGAGGTAATAAAAGAAACAGAACCCACCATTAACAGGAGCTGAGAAATGTAGCATCAGGATGCTGGAGCCGGGGGGGACTTTTTAACTGCCGCAAAGCTACAATCAGAGCTGATCGCAATAAGCAGGCTGTCTTTAAAATGCCCTTGGTCAGAGCAGAAAGGGAAGCCTTCCTGGTGCAAGGAGGCTGGGCTGCAAGTCCAGCCTCCTCCCTCCCTTTTACAGACAGACGTAGCAGGGTGGAAACACCGAGCAAAGGTAAATGAAATAATGCCAAAGTGAAGCACGCTGGATGCAGACCTGGTCTGAAGGGGGATGTACAGCATGCTGACATGACACTGGCATCCTCAGGAGACAGCTGAAGAGCAGAGCCCATGGGAGGTGGTGTCAGCTCCAACCTCCCTGGAGACATCCGAATTGAATACCCCTGTGAGATGCGCGATACAACTGTATTCATCAGGCAGAGGAAGGGCAATAACCTCCTCCAGGGTGTTTAGAGGCAGGAAGAGCAAATAATGCAAAACCTGGCGGATGGAGATGATCAGTTGTTGAAGTGATCTCATTCCTGAAAGAAAAGACCAAAACAAACAAACAAACAAACAAACAAACAAAAAAGAAAAAAAAAAAAGAAAAAAAAAACATCACCTTTAAAAGCATTTTCTCCAGAAATTATTGTTTGCACCTTGTTATGTGCTGGCCTTTCCTAGCAGACCAGGTGATTTCTCTAGACTTTGCAAAAGCCAGACTCAATGTGGTGCCAATTCATGGGGTCTTTTACTGAAGCTGTGCTTTTTTGGAAAAAGAGTGCTGTGGACTTGGCTGCCAGTTCTGATTCATCTCCAGTTATTCCCTGACTCTCGGTCTCACAGACTTGAGACTTTGGCACTCATCCTTGTACACTCCTAGTGTGTGGGGACCTGTAAGCCGAGAGGTGGAGTTAAAATGTAGAGTAATGGGCTGCAGATGGAAGGTGTTAAATTCCTGTTGGAGGTCTTTCAGAAAGCTCAGTGTGTTTTCTGCCAAGATGGGGAGTGATCTTCCATCTTCCAGCTCAAAAGTTTCTACAGCTCCAAAGGTTCAGTCCAGGGGTGCTGGGTCCTGTTCTGGGTCCCGTGTCTCAGCTGCCTGCTGTTGCAGTGATTTGGGCAGGATGTTTGGGGATGAGACCAAGTCTGTGAAATGTGGAGGTCAGGTGGGCCAGACACTAAAACAAGACTGGGTAATGGGAAATTCCTTAGGCATTGAGTGAATAGGGGAATATTATGTGCAAGATTTACCTTGCCTGCAAATTGAATTAATGCTATACAGCTTGAATTAATATTACGTAGCTTATGGCTTCTCCAATGGATTGTGTCGGAATTTTGTCTTGTCATATCCAGACCTTTTTTTCCATGTTTTAGCTTGAAAGCACAGTGGGAAACAGCAATAACTTCCTCCTCCTTCTCCCACTGTGTGTGAACATCATTCAGTAGCAGGGCTCGAACCCAGCGAGCTCCGGGGGGTGTCATGCATGCCCTGCGCTCCTCAGGACAGCCTTACCCTGCCTCTCATGTTCTCCTCTTGGGGGGCTGCTGAATTTTTCCAAGGCTTTGGCACAGCACTGGGTGGGTGGGGAGCTCAGCTGGATGAAAGGCCCCACTCAAGGATGAGTCCCCTTGGCCATAAAATCCAGGGCAGAGGCGGTAATCCTCCCGCACATCCCCAGGCACCTGACATAAATGCTGACATTACGGCAGGTAGCATGGCCAGACAGACACTTCTCCACACAAGGCTGCTGCCAGTGTCTGCTAATAATGAGGTAATACAATTGGCAGTGGTTTGTATTTAATCTGAACCAGCCTGAACAGACCTAGTGCAAACATATGGTTTTCGTCAGAAATTACCTTGGGAGTGCATTCGCGTTGCAGGATGGCAGAGTATCTGCCGTGGCTTATTTAACTGATGGGCTTCTAATAATGAGCAATTGAAGCTGGCCTGAATTTGGTTTTCTTTGCTCACTGTTTTCTGTGGGGATAAGGAGGGAGCCTCAGGCATCTGGGTCAGGCTGTGGGGTGGAGAGACCATCGAGGTGCAGGAGCTGCAAGGCCTCCCTGGGCTGGACCAAACATGTTGCACTGTATGCTGGAGTGCTTTTGTGGTTGTGCATAAGATAATATGACATGAACATTTGACACCTGTATGTCACCAGCCAGAAAGGATCTCATTGAGCTCGGTAAATAATTCAGGGCTGAGCTCCAGAGCTGCCCAACGACAGCAGCTTCTGGGGTTGCAGCAGCTCTTCAGTAACGCACAGAGAAGCTCCAGATCAGAGCAGAAATGGAGGTGCATTTCATAATTCATTGCATTTGAAGGCAAAATTTAGTTGATTAGGAAATACTGCTTGAACCTGAGTGAAAATGGCAATTGCTCAGCTTGGATCTTGCTAAGAATGCCTTCAGAGATGTCTCAGGGCTTTTAATGCCTCCATGAAGGTGATGAGTGCTGCCGTAACCTTCCCATCACAGATGTCACCCCAGCAGCCTCTCACTCTGCCTCTCAGCAGGGCACCACTGTTTTACTGGCATGGAGGGATCACCTTCACAGGTTGCCTTGATGCCAAGGTGCTGCTTGCAGTGTTCCCCTTCAGTCTGTTATTCTCCCTAGAGGTTTCTTGTTTTATGTCCTGACCAAGCCAGATCTTTCTTTCCTCATGGGAGCAGATCCTGCTCTTGGTGTGGTGATACATGCAGCAAAGCACAAACCGTGTTCCCCCAGAAGCCTCCTGACAGCAGCTGAAACCAAAAGGGAAGTTTTCAGGCCTCTGATTACCTGCCCTTTGTGTCATGAATTACTCACTTTGGCCACCACTATATATTTTTCTAAATTGTGTTTTGTTATATTATGATTGGCTACATCCCTACTATACTCACTGCATTCTTCAGATGGAAAAGAAGCCTTTTGTTTCCTTCTTCTTCTGCTCCTCCCTTCTCTTCTCAGCTTTGAGTGGGGGATAGGTAGGACCATCCTCTCTTTACCCTGGAAAATTTTAAGAGTCACGTCAAATCCCAAGGGATAATTTGATTTCAAATATTGCAGGTTCCATTAAACACGGATGTGGTGATGTTGCAGACATGACGGGCTGTGTCTCAGCCCTGGCAGTGACATGGTGGAAATGATAATAATGAGTGGATTTGCCCACGGGGAATGTCAGTGGGGTGATGCTAATGATGCTCAAGAGCTTTCAAATGTCCTCTAGGGCCCAGAGCAGCAGGAGGGGACTCCTGCCCATCGGGATTATGGGGATGAGGGTTGGCCTATGCCACAAAGCCTATGGCACATGGAGAAGCTTGGGTTCGATGCCATGGCACAGCAAGGCTGCCACAGGGCTGGGGGAGAGGGAGAGAAGTTCGGCCAAGAAACCACAAGATGGGTGTCAGCGTGGGTTGGGGCTGGCAGAAAGAACAATATGCATTTTCCCATGTGTGTGCAATTACAAACTCACAGCAAATCCTATGGTCAGAAACAACAGGGATGGTGGTTGAATATTCCCAAGAGGCTAACCACGTGGATGCACACCAACTTGGCTTTTTTTTACCCTAATAGCCAGGGTAAGTTTGGGCTGCTGGGGCAGGAGATGTTTCATCCCCGTGCTGCAGCAGGGGATGAGTTGTAGGAGCCTGTGGCAGCATGGGGCAAGCCCTCGGCCTGCTAAGGCTCAGCCTCCCAGCTGCATCTGGCCTCCCAGCATGGCTTCCATAGTGCTGCTGAATATCTACTTCTTGACCGGCCTCACTGGAGGAAGGCAGGCATCAGAGGCCAGAGTATGCAATGCATTTCCTAAAAACGCCTTCTCCACCCTATTTTCCAACTCCCCATGGTGTTCTGCAAGATTTGCTTCAGGCAGCTGGAAAGGATGGCAGCAACCACTGGGGAAAATAGTATAGCTGGCATAAAAACTGAATTAGGGAGAAAAATGAGAATATACTTGGAATATTTCAAGGTCTCTAGAGAAAGCTTATAAATCATCAGAAATACCCTTCCGTGAACTACTGGAAGAGGCTGTGGTATTGCTGTGATGGGAGAGATTAAATACCAAAATAGAAAAGAAGGCAAAGGGTTTTTTAATGCAAAAATGCCTCTGTTTGGGAAGGAAGGGGAGGAATAGTGTTTCCATCGCTCCAAGCATGATTCATGTTAGACCAAAGCTTTGCTTACATCTAAGTAGAGGTGGTGCATGACTGTTTGCCAGCAGAAGGTTGTTCAGTATAGGTGGGCACCTCTCCAGCGTGTTGTGCCTTATGGGGACATATTGTTTGCTTTTTTTGTCTGGAAATAGAGGCCAGATTTTACCTTAGTTTATACCCTTGATTTGCTTCATCCTTAGACATAATTAGGTATTACATGAATGTAAACATTGGAGACTATGAGAGGTGAATATATTTCTGTCTGCAATCTGGAGAATGACCTGAAATGATCTGTCAGTTTGTGGAAAGTAAAATATTTTATATATTTATTTGCTGGCAAAGGATTTTTTTTTTTTTTTTTTGTAAATTCTTCCAATTGGCAGTAATGCTAATAAAAATGCAGAGAAATGGCACATTAAATGTGTTGCCTTATCCGGGATGCCTACTCTTTAAGCAGACATTAGCAATAAAATAGATGAATGTGTGACTTAAGTGTCAAACTGTTTCGTTACAACATCAGACACTTTTATCTGAGGAATAAAATAAGCACTCAGTGTACTAATTGGAGGAGCAGCTGGTTTTCAGTACCCTGGAAAAATAACTTCAGGCTAACACACGACTGGAAAAAAATAATCCAGTGTGTCAAATTGTTTGTTATTGTGCAAACAGGAAATACTTTGATCAAGCAAAAGACAAGCTGGCTCCATCAGTGTACAAGCAAGCTACCTGTTACCTCTTCATCACATTATGTGACACATCAGCACTAACAGTGACAATGCAGCACTTCCTGTGGCATCCTACCGAGCAATTAAAATGAAAAGAAACCCCAAATTCAAATTCTGAATATTCCCAAGCTGCTTTTTGAAGGTTCTTTGTGGACCAAGAAATTTCAGAGGGGGGAAAAAGATAAAAAAGCTACACATGGTGACCCTGGCAAAGCAGTTTTCGAAGGAAGGCAGCTCTCCTGGATGGCAGGTCTGAGCTGCAGACAGCTTCGGGCAGCCCCATGGCTGCAGTGGGGTTGCAGTTTTGTTGCTCTCCTGTGCTTTGCCTGCTGCTCCGGTGCATGCTGACACTTGCCGTCATCCCCTTTGGGAAGGGAGTAAACTACACCAACCTAACTGGGAGGCATCAAGGGATGGTGTCAGAATACTAGCAATCTCCCTAAAAGTTCTCTGAGCTGTTGTGCCACTGTTGCCCTGGTTTGGCTGCCCTCGCTTCTCTGTGCCAGGGAAGGGACAACAGGACTGGGTGCTCCCCCAGCTCCGCGCGCTGGATGGTGCCGCAGGGGTGGGGACAACTGAAGGCCTGAACAGGGAGAACTGGAGAGAAAACCTGCAGCCTGCAGGAGGGGTGATGATTTGCTTTTCGATGTTACATGGGCAAATGTTTGTTTGTCTGGAAGATTAGCTAGCACTGCCCTGTGTGGGACAATGATGGCATGGCCAAGCTGCAAAGGCTAAAAACATTCTTCTCTTTCTTTTGTGTCTTCCTCTTCTCCTCCACTTCTAGCCCTCCATTTTCTTGCCATGGGTAATTCATTGTGTTTAAACATTTCAATGTGAAACTGGAGAACAACCCAGGCTGGTTGTTATCCAACATGTTCATGTTTTCTATGTTCAAGATGCAAAATTAATAGAGAAAGAATGGACAGGTTGTTGCAGACTTTGGGCTTGTCCTCTGTACTCAGAAGCCTGTGATTTTTGTGTATGAGAAATGATCTAGCAGCATTTCAGTGTGCTTGTCCTTTAATGTGTGCTGCTGAGCTGGGAGACTTGGTGGGTGAGATGTATTTGATGAGACTTGTCTTTATTTATAGAGGCCACTGTCTCCATGTCTGCTCTGATTTGTAAAATAGAGATTATCACATTATGTGTTCTCACTGCAAAGAATGAAGAGAAATTATTGTTGCTGGTGAAGCTAGTCAGATTTGCAGCTCAGTACCTGGAAGAGGTTCATAAGTAATATCAAAATCTGTCTTCGACGCAGTGCATGTGTATGCTACAGGGAGCACATGCGTTCCTCTGTTTTAACAAGCCTGTGATTCGTTACTGGCTGTCTTGAAGTTGTGCAGAGCTGTCTGATAGCTGCCGTGATGCACGCGGAGATCGCCTGGTGAGAAAAACTAATTAAAGTCTGGTGTAGACAGGATGTGATTTTGCTCCTCTTGATCCACTTGGCAAAGGGATTGACTGGTTACAGCTTGCAGGATGCAGGAGCCTTTGCAGTTCTGCAAAGACCAGAGACCTTTGTGGCCTTACCTCTGTGTGCCTTTGCATGGGGGGAAGGTCCTGGAGGGGCAGAGAGCAGGGTGGGGGGCACAGCAGGGCAAGCCACAGGCAGCAGCCCTGTGCTGCCTTCCCCTGCAGGACAGCTAGCGCAGGGTCAGTAACTGGGTCAGCCTGTGGCTTCCTGGGATCACATGAAGCTGGCACACTGCTCACATGGTGCCTGATGGATTTATTTATTTATTTATTTATAAACTGCAGTCAAAGTCATTGGTTTTGTTGGACTTTTCTTCTAGCCTCCTCTTTGTTCTGGTGCTTGCAGTGGAGAAGGAATAGGGCACACCTCCATTCTCCTCAGTCACTGTCTCTCCTGGACAGGCTCTCCTTGGGCAAATGTGGGCACTTACTTAATAGGTCTTTTGGTTTTAGTGAGGAAGCAAACAAGCTCTCTGCAGCTGTTTCCCCTTACCTGCCAGAGAAGCCAAGGGGCTGTCAGACTGAACAACTCTCAAGGTCCTTTTCTCAGGGCAGTGAGGGATGCACCCCCTATTCCATCTTCCTGGGCTCTTTTCAGGCCTTTGAGACCCCATGCAAATTTTCTTCTCTGGGAAACTATGTCTGCACAGTTTGCTGATCTTCTACATGTAGTCGGAGTTGAACCACACAGCCAGCCCTGCTCAGCTGCTCCTAATACTGTGGGACTTGGAGGTGCCCTTAAGGGATAGAGTGAGCCCCAGTGGAGATGTTTCATTCATTTCTTCAGCTCTGGCTCCAAAAACGACTCTATAAAGCCATGGGGATGAGGAAGAGAGCTGGCGAACAGTAAAAGAGTGGCCAATCAATATGCCCCCACTGTCCCCAAGGAGCAAGAGAAACTAGAAATGGTAGCTTCTATGCGTGCCTTGTTCGGGGATATCAGAGACCCTCTGCAGGCGGCCTTGGGGGACAGACCTCCCAGGGAATGCGAACAGGCCTCTTCGGAGACAGGGGATGCTCATTGTCATTCTTCTCCGTTCAGAGGACTGGTGGCACGGTCCATGCCCATGGATCACTGCGTTGGCAGGTGAGGGAGGTCAAGCACCTAGCTCTGCCAGTGGCTCCTCTCTGGTAACGTTTGGCCTCGTGATGCTCTGTGACTGCAAAACAGCTGTATGGTCACAGGAGAGGAGCTTTATCTGTTCTCCTCAGCCAAGTTCATGGATTTCTTTTATGCTTTTGAAGTCAAAAGTTTTATGAAGGACTTTCCCCAGCTTTGGTAGAAGTTGTGGAGTGGGGATGTAATTAGGGAGGAAATCTCTGGGTCATGCTGGTGGTCGGGCTGTTCTCCTCTGACCTTAACATCTCTGAAACTGAAATACTCACCTGAGAAATATCCTGTGGATGGAGCTAGTCTGTGCACATCTCTGCACCAGTTCTAGACACAGCAGCAACATCCTCCACCAGACTGTGTTATCATTGCCCAGGTTACTTTATGGACGCACACAATGACACAGAGCGGGACAGAGAGTCACTGCAGCTAGCTATTATGAGAATAAAAATAAACAGGAGTGTTGTGTGCGCCTGGGACCCGAGCTGCAAGCAACTAGCTCATTAACTTTAAATATATCACCTAGCTGCACTCTGGAGGTCAAACTCAAGAAAAAAATGTGGGAATACTTATCAGTCTACACACAGCGGATCCTCATCTCCATTTAAATCTCTGCATCACTTCAGTGCCATGGCAGAAAACTTTCTGGGTGGAGGAAGAACAAGATTATCCTGAGATTGGTGAGGGAGAAGACTTACTTAGGAAGAAGTCAGGTGGGATTGTGCAGGGTCCCAGTTTAATGCAGAAGGCACTGAAAGCTGGTGCAAGTTTCTGCTCTGCCCTTGGGTATGGGCAATGCAATCCATGCACATTTTTCCTCTCTCTTTTTGTCCCGTCTCCCACTCTGTCATTCTCCCAGCCTGATGAATATTTAATTACATCCTCCAAGGGAGCTGCTCCAACTTGGAGGCTTTTGGACAGACAACGGTCGACTGAAGGCTGGGGGTTGAGCTCTCCCACAGGATGGAGGGCACATGGGTTCATGCTGCTGCTCCACTCAGCATTTAATTATGTCTTCAGAGCTAGAGAGCTCTGGCAGGACAGTTTGCAAGAGCCCACATGCAGTCTGATGCTACCAGGGACACGGGGATTTGCTCAGCCTGATTCCCTTCTCCTCTTCCAGGTCCAGGCCAGATGGCAGATCCTGTAAGATCCAGGACAAATGCATCAGGAGAAACAAAGGATGGGGCTCAGGCTACATGGGGGTAGTTTGGATTGGTGCAAGGTTGTAGCTGGGGGTGTTTTGTGCTGGGATTGCCCTCCTTGGTCGACTGGCTGCAAGGCTCTGCCTGCTGGCAAACACCTGCACATTTTCTGCTAAACCTCCTCTAATAAAGGTGACCATCCTTTCTCCCCTTCGTTCAACAGCTTAGGGAAGATGAAATTGGTTGAAGGATCAGGTGCACAGGTAGTGTTTTCCTCCATCCTTCCAGTTGCGGGGGTCAATATTGAAAGGAACAGGAAAACCCAGCAGATCAATACATGGCTTTGAAGCTGGTGCCACCGACACAGTTTTAGGTTTCTTGATCATGGGAAGGTCTACATGACACTGAGCCTACTGACTCCTGGTGGGGAGCACCTTTCTATGAGGGGGGAAAGGATTTTTGCCCAGGAGTTAGCAGGGCTGACTGACAGGGCTTTAAACTAGATTTGAAGGGGGAAAGGGACATAAACAAGCCCACCGGCGATAAGTGATGGGACTGCACTGCAATTTTTGAGGAACTGCATGCTGGGGAGGCCCTTCAGTCTGCCCCATGAGGGGCTGAGTTGAGTGACAGACATCTGAAGTGTTTCTATACATACACGCGCAGCACGAGAGACAAGCATTTCAGCTTCCCATGGTATGGGAAACAAACAGAAAGAACTGGAGATCTGTGTGTGGTCGCAAGGCTACGATCTCATTGCAATTACAGAGGCATTGTAGGATAGCTTGCAAGACTGGAATGCTGTCATGGAAGGCTACGTGCTTTTTAGAAAAGACCAGCCAGGAAGGTGAGGTGGCGGAGTTGCTCTTTATGTGAGAGAGCAACTGGAATGCGTGGAGCTCTGCCCAGGGGTGAACGAAGAGTGAGCTGAGAACTTAGGAGTAAGGATTAAAGGGTAGGCTACCGTGGCTGACACTGTTGTGGGTGTTTGCTGCAGGCCACCCGATCAGGAAGAGGAGGTAGATGAAGCCTTCTTCAGACAGCTCAAAGTAGCCTTCTCAGTCACCAGCCCTGGTTCTCTTGGGGGACTTCAACCACCCTGATATCTTCTGGGAACACCACACAGCTAGGCACAAACAGTCTAGGAGGTTCCTGCAGTGCATTGATGACAAAGTTTTGACACAGGTGGTGGAGAAGGCAACAAGGAGAGGTGTGCTGCTGGACCTTGTACTAACAAATGAAGATGGACTAGTTGGAGATGTGAGGGTCAGGGGCAGCCTTGGCTGCAATGCCCATGATATGGTGAAGTTCAGGATCTTGCGAAGAGGAAGCAGGTCAAAATGTAGGATTGCAACCCTGGACTTCAGGAGAGCAAACTTTGGCCTCTTCAGGGATCTACCTGGAAGAATCCCATGGGTTAGGGCCCTGGAAGGAAGGGGAATCCAAGACAGCTGGTCAGTATTCAAGTATCACTTCCTCCAAGCTCAAGATTCGTGCATCCCTATGAGCAAGAAGGCAAGCAAAGGGAGCAGGAGACCTGCATGGATGAGCAGGGAGCTCCTGGTGAAGCTCAGACAGAAGAAGGAAGTTTACAGCATGTGGAAAAAGGGACAGACCACTTGGGAGGAATATAGGGACATTGCCAGAGTATGCAGGGATGAGACAAGGAAGGCCAAGGCTCATTTGGAATTAAATCTGTCAAAGGATGTCAAGGACAACAAGAAGAGCTTCTTCAAATACATCAGTAGGAAAAAGAAGACTGGGGAAAATGTTGGCCCATTGCTGAATGGGGAGGGTGCCCTGGTGACAAAGGATACGGAGAAGGCAGAGTTGTTGAATGCCTTTTTTGCTTCAGTCTTTACTGCAAAGATCAGCCCTCAGGAATCTCAGACCCTGGAGACAGGAGAGGAAGTCCAGAGAAAAGAGGACTTTCCCTTGGTCTAAGGGGATCAGGTCAGAGATCATCTAAGCAAAAGACATCCACAAATCCATGGGCCCTGATGGAATGCACCCACGGGTGCTGAGGGCGCTAGCTGATGTTATTACTAGACCACTCTCCATCATCTTTGAAAGGTCTTGGAGAACATGAGATGTGCCTGAGGACTGGAAGAGAGCCAGTATCATGCCAGTCTTTAAAAAGGGCAAGAAGGAGGACCAGGCAACTGTCATCCTCACCTCCATCCCTGGAAAGGTGATGGAACAGCTCATCCTGCAAGTCATCTACAATCATGTGGAGGATAAGAAGGTGATCAGGAATATTCAGCATGGATTCACCAAGAGGAAGTCATGTTTGTCCAATCTTGTATTCTTCTATGATGAGATGACTAGCTGGGTAGATGAGGGAAGAGTGGTGGTGTAGTCTACCTTGACTTTAGCAAGGCTTTTGACGCTGTCTCCCATAACATCCTCCTAGACAAGCTCAGGAAATGGGGTCTAGATGAGTGGGTAGTGAGGTGGATTGGCATTTGGCTGGATGACAGAGCTCAGAGGGTTGTGGTGTGGAGTCTAGTTGGAGGCCTGCGGCTAGCAGTGTCCCCCAGGGGTACTGGGTCCAGTGTTGTTCAACTTGTTCATCAGCGACCTGGACAAAGGAACGGAGTGCACCCTCAGCAGGTTTGCAGATGACACAAAGCTTGGAGGAGTGGCTGATAGCCCAGAGGGCTGTGCTGCCATTCAGAGGGACCTCAACAGGCTGGAGGGTTGGGCCAAGACGAACCTCATGAAGTTCAACAAAGGCAAATGCAGGGCCCTGCACCTAGGGAGGAATAACCCCAAGCACCAGTACAGGCTGGGAATGACCTGCTGGAGAGCAGCTCTGCAGAGAGGGACCTGAGGGTCATGATGGACAGCAAGTTAACTATGAGCAGTGTGCCCTTGTGGCCAAGAAGGCCGAGGGTATGCTGGGCTGCATTTGGAAGAGTGTTGCCAGCAGGTCAAGGGAGGTGATCCCCCCCCCCTCTATTCAGCCCTGGTGAGGCCACACGTGGAATATTGAGCCCAGTTCTGGGCTCCCCAGTACCAGAGAGACATAGAACTACTGGAGAGAGTCCAGAGGAGGGCTACAATGATGGTCAGAGGACTGGAGCACCTGTCACATAAGGACAGGCTGAGAGAGCTGGGCCTGTTTAGCCTGGAGAAGAGGAGACTGCAAGGAGACCTCATCAATGTGTATAAATACCTGAGGGGAGGGTGTTGAGAGGATGGAGCCGGTCTCTTTTCAGTTGTGCCCAGGGACAGGACAAGAGGCAAAGGGCACAAACTGAAGCACAGGAGGTTCTGGCTCAATATGAGGGGGCATTTCTTTACTAGGAGGGTGACAGAGCACTGGGACAGGTTGCCCAGAGAGGCTGTGGAGTCTCCTTCTCTGGAGATACCCAAAACCCACCTGGATGCCACCCTGCACAATGTACTCTAGGTGATCCTGCTTGGCAGGGGGGTTGGACCAGGTGATCTTCAGTGGTCCCTTCCAACCTCAGCTATTCTGTGGTTCTGTGAAATGCTTGGGCTGGAGCTGACAACCCATCAGCTTAGAGCAAGAGGGTTGTGATTTTCTTTGCTCAGCTCTGATACACCAGAGAAGCTCAGCATCTCCAGCAAGAGCAAATGATAGCACCTTAAACTCTCCTTGGCCTGGGGATCTGAAAGCACCATGCCAATATGAATGAATTGGGGTTGAAGGCAAGGAATTTAGAAAAGCTAATGCCCATTTGTCAGAGGTGCATACACCACTTCCTTGGGGCAGTCAGGTCCAAAGCTGCAGTGTCTGGGATAGCTGGGAAAGAGCTGGGTTTCCCAGCTTCGTGCTGCTCTTCGGTGCCACTCCATGGCTGCACTTGGTGGAGGGTGGATGTCGGACTCCAGGGTGACCTCTAGATGAGAGGGCACTTCTGAATGAAATTATTCCCAAGGTTTTTCTGCACCCAGTGAGCCAGCATTATGCGTTGCAGCTTTGGTCCAAGGGCTGAGCAGGCAGCAGATCCAAGGTCCCGTGCTGTCCATGCATGGTTATGGTGAAATGGGTCCTAGAGGACCCAAGGATGTTGCTGTGTACCGTCAGGCATCCCTTGGAGCAATTAGCCATGCTCACATGTTTGTTCCCAGGGTTGTCAGCAGTGCAGCTAGTTGCTATTCCTTTCTATTATCACATTTGTCTGTTTTTTGTTGGAACTGAGACAGTGCCTCGCAGGGAGTAAACCTTTGTGGGTATCTGGAAACACTTAGTGCCCAGCCGACGTTAACAGACTTGTAATGATAAGCAGATCTAATTCATCTCTGACAATGTGGCCAGCGATGTTCTGAGTCATATTTTTAGTCATGCAAGGTTCAGCTACATGATTGCTAACCCCCTTCTTGCACTGTGACATTAATGCCAGGATTAGGAGGAAGCATTATGCAGGAGAAAAATGTTAGGTCATAAATATAAGTAAATAAAGAAATGGTTTAGGTGGTTTAAAAAGGAAGGTGAAGATAAGCTCAGGTGTTTTGCTAAAATCAGTCTTGCAGTGACTGTTAGTCAGCCAATGGGTGGTAGTTTGGGGATCAGGTGGCACCTGCACAGAGGGCTTGGGACTGTGGGATCGCCTCTGATGGCAGTGTTATTTGGAGCTTGCCACATAGGTCATGGAAGGGAGCAAGGAAAGGTCAGAGCAGCGTAGGAGCACACACATTCCAGCCTGGCATCCTCTTCCCTTCTTCTCATCCCTTAAGCCCAACCAAAAGTTCATTTCTGAACAAACTGCACATCACCTGCTCTGAATATAAATGACATCTGTAGGCACAGCAAAGCCAAACGCGGGGATGTGTACCGTGTTTGATTTGCCTCCAATGCAGATTCCGGAACAGATGCTCGCTTTGTGCATCGCACATCTGCATGTACCATGATGTGTACGTGATTATGGCACAGGGGAGGAGGAAAACATCAATTGACTGTACACCATAACAAATTTCAAGCTGCATGCACCCAGGAGCTGGTGGGTGTCCGGAATGCCTGTAGATCCTACCAGAGTTATGAGTATTGGGCATTGCCTGGTTGCGCCATGGTTGTGGAGAGCAACCTTGCAGTGGTGGTGCAGAGTTGGAGCCTATCTGATATTTTTTACAATATTTTTCTCCTGGCTGTTGAATATTGTAAAAGGAATTTTCAGCCAAAAATGTGAGTTCTCTTCCTTGATATTCTGATGCTGTTGTCTCCTGAGATCCTGATGGCAGGAACATGTGCTTTCTGCAGCTTAAAATGAATGTTAAAGGGATACTTCTACCAAGGAAAGTGTTTGGGATTTGGTTTCCTTGCTAGTTAACAGTGTAAATTGAAAAAGCAGTCTGTAAGGGGATAATGCATTTGTAATGGCATCTTTTTTCTCTGAGGTTATGGAAAGTGCTATAATTAAGCTGATAATTAAACCCCATGAAGTTAGTTATGATCCCTGGCGAAGGCACAGGGAAGTCATGAGCAAGGGTTTGCCCAGAGTCTTGTTCTGAGTCAGATGCAGAGCCCAGGAGCCCCGACACCTGCTTTCTCATGAGTCATGCGTAGGACTAAGTCCTTTCTTTCCTCCGTGGATGGAATGACATTGTAGAAAACTCAAATTGAATAATTCAGTGTTTTGGGGTCAGATATGGATAGACCAAATATATGCACAGGCAGGTACTAGAATCTCTTTAAAATGCAAATTGTTTTCTTGCTAATCTGGCTAATTTCTTTAACCCAATTTGCATCATAGTGTATGTTTTTCTTACTGCCTTTGCCTTGAAGTGATGTACTGCAATGCAAATTGCCCCGAACCCACTGTCACCTTGCATTACCTTCCCCAACGTGATCCAACATGCTGTGACTGATACAGTCCGACTTGCTGTCATAAAATGATGTCTCCCATGGGGAAGCAAAAGGAACACTTTTTCCGATAGCCCATAAATATTTTAAAGAACGGCTTTCCAAGTGATGGGGTCCCTACTCCTTTCCTTTTCTGCTTAATAACCTGTCCCAGAAATAAACTCCATTCTGCAAGCGCTCAGCCCACTCCAGGCCTGCAGAACCCTTCAGCACATGCTGAAACCTGAAGGTCTGAGCAACTTTAGCAGTCGGATGGGGTCTTCCTGCATGTTAAAGGATGAAAGCTTTTATGAATCCCTGCTGGGTTTTCTTTTCAGAGCTCCTGTTGCTGGCTCATCCCCAGAATATTCACTCTTGTCTTCACAAAATTACGGGCAGAGCCCTTCAGTGAGTAGGTATCACTATTCTGGCAAAGGAGCACTTTGACTCTGCTTATTTTCATATTGTGTTTCTGCGAAGATAAGGACACAGAGAGATTTCAATCAGTGGTGCATATGCTCAGATCAAGCATATGAAATATAATAAGAAGGACAGAAGGCAGCAGCATGCAGTGCACGTGGCAAAGCTGTCAGGGGGTTGCTGCAGGTACGGCAGTCAATAGTGACATTTTAATAGTAGCCCTTGCATTGATCTGCTTTGGTCTGATGGTTTTAGACACTTTTCACACCTGATAATTTGGAACAGCAACTACGTGGAGGGGTGCATCCAGTCAGTTCCAGCTGAATTTAAATAATAATAATTAAAAAACAAACAAACAAACAAACAAACAAAAAACACTGAAAAGTCATACAGTTTGTGATTCTGTTTCCAGACTTGAAGGAGGGCTAATATATCTGCCTGTATCAACTGGTCTGGTAGCAAGTGGGAGGATATGTCTATGGACAGATGTGTTGGGTCTGTCTGGGATGGAGTCACCTTTCCCTGCAGCAGCCCACACAGTGCTGTGCTCTGCACTCATAGCTGGAACAGCACTGGTATCACTCCAGTGTTGTGTCTATTGCTGCATAGTGCTGGCACAACATCAGAACTCCTTCCAGGCCCCCAAGAGCCAGCAGGCTGGGGGTGGGCAATTGATGGAGAGGGGACATCACCAGGGCAGCTGACCTAAACCAACCAAAGGGATATTCCATAACACCTGATGTCACACTGAGCAATAAAAGGGGGGCTCTCATGGGGGAGGGTCTCTCCTGAACAACCGGTACGCGTTTTGAGGCCCTGCTTCCCGGGACGTGGCCGAACATCGCTCGCTGATGGGAAGTAGAGAATAACTTTTTTTTCTTTCTCTCTGTGCTTCCGTGCGGCCTTGTTGTTTCTTTTGTTTCTCTTTCTCCCCATTCCCCTTTCCTTAATTAAATCATTCTCATCTCAAACCTCGAGCTCTTTGTGTTGTCTTTTCTCCCCCTTCCTCTTTGAGGAGGGGAGGAGTGCGAGAGCGGTTGTGGTGGAGCTCGGCTGCCCACTCGAGTAAAACCATCACAACAGATAAAGAAAGGAGAGGTATACAAACATTGAACTACCTTGTTCAGAGAAGCAGGTATTTTTAAGATCCTTCAACAGGCATGAATTTCCTTTTTTTTGGCCATTTTCATTAAGAATCACAGAAGTTCTCCAAGGGAAGAGTTATATTTGATATAATACTTGGATATACTTCAAACAGCCACATGCCTCATTTACAAAACATACAATATACTGCAGGGGCTTGGGACTGCATAGGCTCAGTTCATTAATGGTAGGAGCAGTCTCCCCTTCCTGCTAATGGCACTGAAGCTGTGTCTACACCGCCTGCTCTGCATGCTGAGCACACAGGGCTTTTAAAAGACGGATGCTGATGGAAAGCTGAAATGAAATGCCTGGTGGATTCGTAATAGTCTGGCTCTTCCCTCCACGTGTACTCCCTTCCTCTGGAGGATGGGGTTGGCCTTGTAAAAGCTTTGCAGAGACCTGGCTCTTTAGCGTCTCTTAATAGAGGAAGAGCGCTGGCAGTGCTAATGGCAGCTGTCCTCCTGCCAAAATTGTTTTTTTGAGAAGTGACTTACCTATAAACTCTCTGGGGCTGGGGAACAGTCAGTTCATCCCTATTTGTGCATCACCTGATCAAGTGTGGATGTGCTTCAACACAGGCCATCCATCGGGATTACAGCAAATTAGGGTCTGTACATACCGTGAAGTTGATGTAGCAGGTGCCATCATGTGTGTATGGCTTCACGATGTGCTGCAGGTCCAGGGTGGCCTATCGGACATTGGCACTAAGTGGTACTTCAGTAGAAATATTGATATTTTCTTTCATTCCAGGGGATGGCCAGGTTGATTTTGATGAATTTATGACCATTCTGGGACCTAAGCTGGTATCATCAGAAGGCAGAGATGGCTTTCTGGGAAATACAATAGACAGCATATTCTGGCAGGTAAGTGGTAATTCCTTTAAATGCAACTTTAGCTAACTATTGGTAGCTTCCAGAAGTGATTTGTTGGGGAGCACGAAATGTTTTTTAAGGGTGAATGCTTGTATAAAGGGTATTCAGGTTCCTCTTGCAGTGTGCTGAGTATCATCAGCCCATGTTGCTGGAGCGACCTGCTCTCATCTGAGCCCTATGATGGAGGAAGGGTGAACACATACTGCAAATTAGCTGTACTGGAACACAACAAAACACCAAGTTATTTGTGCAACACATCTTGGGGCATTTTGGAATTAATTTTTGGAAGAGAAAAACATTTTTCTCCATGACTCATTTGAGTTAGGAAGCTCAAACCTGTTCTCTGCTCACAGAAGTGTAGTGCTGTTCACCATCCCCTGGCTGGGGTGGAAGGAGTCTCCAAGCAGAGTGAGGTTTTCTGTACAGGTTGTGTTAGATCGATGCTTCTGCAGTGAATTCAGGACAAAGACTGAGGATTCAGGTCTGAGGTTGATGATGGGTCTATTTTGTGCCAATGCAAGGTTTGTCCTTGCTGCTGCTCTGGAGCGATTTGGTCCTTATGGTTTTGAACGTCAGAGAGGAATGCAGGTTTGGCAGTGGGAGCTGCAGTGCATCTGTCGTGCATTGTGATTTTTAAACAGGATTAGACCTTTCTGGAAAAGCAAGGACAGTCCAGGCTGTTATGGCAAATATTAAAATTCTCCCAAACCACAACGCTGCACATTTCTTGCCAATGGATTGAATGTGTGGTTTCCTGTGAGATTACTGCTCATTTCATTGATCACCCATCAGCCTTTGCTTGCTAATAAACTTGGGCTGTTACCAAGTTTATGTGAGTCAAAAGAGTCAAACCTGAATATGAACATTTCTGTCTTCTGTTACTGCCCTCCAGCACTGTCCAGGCTGAATTGGGTGGAGTTTTGTAAATGTCTTTTAAAGTCCTTTAGAACTTGTTCCTGGTCTCCCAGCATGTGATATAAATAACCCTGGAAATCTGGCTCTGGATTCCAGTATTCTGTTTTCAAAGCAAGAGTTTGGTGTTGGTGAAGCTGCAGTGTTTTGTAATATATCTATGGGGATGCAAGGGCAAAACTCATTTTACAAAGGGCAGGATTGGGGCAATCATGGATGTTTAGTTGCCCCATCCCACCATGTGAACAACACGGAGAGGAAGAAGCACTAACCAGTCCCACCAAACCAGTGGTGCAGTGGAGGCCAATGGTGAGACTGGCTTCCTGCAGCCGTTCATGAAGCACAGATACCCCTTGGGAAAATCACATTCATGAGCTGAGCTCTTTCATAGGTAAGACAAGAGGTTGCGAGCCCACCCTAAAATTCAGTCCCCAGGTTAACCATGCCATTTAGCAATCCTTCAGCCCTTTGGAAATGTTTGTGGTGTCTTTGTTTAGAGGTCTGCAAGGAACAGAGGATGTGTGCTCTGGATTTTGAGCAGCAGGACTCCTGGGCTCAGATTTCCCTTGCTCTTTCATGCAGCAGCGAGCATGGACCTTGTGCACTCCAGGCTGTGGTGGGATGTGTGAACAGTGTGGAGACCCCAGGTAACTGGTCCCATGGTAGGGGGACAACCTGGGGTTGTCTGCAGGCAACAAAGCTTTGAATGAATTGCACAAGTGCTCCAAGGCCTCTAAAAAGTTTTTTATTGTCTTTTCCTTGTAAAGGTAAAAATATATCGCTTTACCTAGCACACTCCTGGATTTCAAAGCACCTGAAGAGAAGCCTTCTTCTCACATTTTGCTGCTCCTGGGGTAGGAGAACTTACAGCAAATAAAGTATTTTTTCCCAGTTCCCTCTCCAAAAATATGTAGGGAAGAACTGTTCAAGGAACAAATTCCCTTTGCCCCTTACTACCTGGCTTTACCCAAGCCATCAGTGGGGTTTTACCTTGTCTTGAAGCAAAGCAGTGACATACCTGCATCATTTCCAGTGGGATACATCTGGTTTGGAACAAAGCCCTTTTTAGATCCAGGGCCTGGCTGGTTCCCCATATCCCCTCCATGTCCATTTTTCACATTTGCTGGGAAAGGAACAGCTTGGAGAGAGAATGAGTTCAGGTTGATGCTAGAGCACTTTGCCCCTGCAGTGATCCCAAAGAGTGATTTCGAGGAGGGAATGGTACCCACAGGCCTGTGGCTGTGAGTGGCCCTGGGTGACAAGGACAGCAGGGTGGATGAGGAGGGACAACTCCACCAAGGTGCCAGCTGGCCTGGCAATGCTACTGAGAAAACTCACCTCAAAGCTGTGGGCAACAAAAGGCATCTTGAGGCTCTTTACATCAGTTCCAAGGGAGAAAATCCATGCTGGCATCCAGAAAGTACTTTCCTCTTCTCCTTCCAAAGAGCTCCCCTCCAGATGGGGTGATTTTGGCTCCCAGGGTACTTCTGCCGAGGGTCCAGCTTCTGGCAGTTCCACTTCTGTGAGGACTGTATTCCAAGCACGCTTTAATAATGTTTTAAATAATGTAACGACAGAGTTAAATAATAAACAGCAGCAGAAGGAGAGAGGGATTCAGAGGAACAGGCGAGGGCCTGGCGGTGTGTCTGCACACGAAGCTGGGAGCGAGTTGGTGGGACACAGGAAGGCGGCTCCAGATGGCAGAAGCCGCAGAGGGGAAGGATCTCACAACAACAGCAGTGGGGCTGCAGGAGAAAAGGAGGAGGTAGAAATGGTGGAAGACTAAGAAGGAGAAAGAGAGATCATGCATGGAAAAGACTGGCTTGCAATAATAATAGGGGAATGGTTCATCCCTCCTATTGCATGTGTTGCCCACAGTGTGATGGTCAGTCGAGGAGAAGCAGGATTTGGCTGAGACCTGTGTGTTGGCAGGTGTTAGAGACATGGAGGGTCTCTCAGATGTATTTTCCCTCCTCGATTTCCCACATGGGCTCTAAATTGAGTCGTATGGGGGTGTGTTAAAGGCAGCTGACTCCTGCTTTCTCAGGTAGCGGCGATCAGTTCTGCTCCAGTTAGAATGGCTCTCCCAGGTCCCTCAGCCTGGTCAGGAGCTATTTAGGAGGATGGAGGGAAAAAACATCACAGCAAATACTATTTCAGGCCAAGTCAATATAGACCAATGATATCAGGATTGCTGAGGAAACATTGACTTTCCCCTATCTCTGAATGTCTGTCTTTCCTGAACAAGATGAAGCATGTATGAAGCTCCGTTTTGCAGAGACCATCCCCGGGTGCCTCCTGTTCTGCTTCAAAATCATTTTCTTATCCTCATATTGACTGTTTGCAAATGGAAGTAAGATGTGCCTGTGCACAAATGTCTTTAACTGTCACTGAAAACATTTTTTCCAAAGCGCAGAGCTGCCCTGTAACTGGCAGCCGCTCCTTGGGATGCTGGACCGCAGGCAGGAGGAGTCTGAAGGCTGGAAGCAGCCGGCGAAGCCCTTCTCTTCCTGGTTTGGGGCAGAAAAAAAAAAAAAAAAAAGAAAAAGAAAAAGAAAAAGAAACTAGTGGTGTACCCCAGGGGTCAATACTGGGCCCAGTCCTGTTTAACACCAATGATCTGGATGACAGGGCAGCGTAACCTTAGCAAGTCTGCAGGTGACACCAAACAGGGAGGAGCAGTGCTTACACCAGGGGGCCGTGCTGCCACCCAAAGGGACCTGGCCAGGCTGGAGAAATGGGTGACAGGAACCTCCTGCAGTTCAGCAAGGAGAAGCACAGAGTCCTGCCCTGGGGAGGAACAAGCCCAGGCCCCAGGACAGGCTGGGGCACCCAGCTGGAAATCAGCCTGGCAGAGAAGACCCGGGGGGTCCTGGTGGGCACCAAGCTGACCGTGAGCCAGCTGGAGTCTCCTTCTTGGGGATCTTCAAAAGCCACCTGGAGGTGGTCCTGGGCATCCTGTTCTGGGTGGCCCTGCTGGAGAAGGGTTAGACCAGATGGACCCAGAGTTCCCTCCCTGCCAACTTCAAGCGGTCTGTGGTTCTGTGAAAAATGACCATAGATGAGATTTTGGAGTACCTAATGAGCCCTGTTTCGGAAGCTGATAGGAGGCGAGCCTGGCCCCATGCAGGTTTGTTAGCCCTTTGCAGAGTGCCTGCTCTCTTCCTTCTCCATCTTTTCCCCTTTGTATTTTTGAAGAGTGGTCAACCATCCCTTGCCTTGCCACCATCTCCGAGCTTCTCCTGCTGGAGCTCACACTTAGTGCCTTGAAGCTGGTTGTCTTTAATGCTTTTAATGCTTCAGGCAATGATTTGCAGTGATTTGGTTGCCATTGCATGATCAGAGAGATGCTATTTGATTAATTTTCAGGCATGCAATTCTTTTTTTTTTTTTTTCTTTTTTTTTTTCCAGAGCTCAGGGAGTACAAGTGCAGTTCCAGCTGAGCGCTCAGAGGACTGTGCTTTGTACAAACAGGTTTAGAGGCCTTTCCAGTGCATGGCCATTCAGGTCTGCAAAGCATTTTAGATCAAGAGCATTACAGAAAAGGCAAACATCGCTACTGGTAAATATTAGCTCCTTGTTTTGGCAAATAAAATCCAAATCTATCCGCTGTGCCCTGCCATTCTCAGAGAGGGAGAGGGATTAAAAAAAAAAAAAAAAAAAAAAAGAGAGAGAGGGGAGGAACTGGGCATTCATACTCATTATTTTTTTTTTTCTCAGATTTTTTCTAAGTACAAAGACCTCCAGGAGCAAGTGTTAAATACTTTGCACAGGACATAGCGTAGGGAATCTCCAGTCTCTGGGGGGAACAGGAGCAATAATAATCTTGACTTATAGGCTTTTAATTAAAATAAACCTCTCTGTCTTGGCTAAAATGCTTTTTGAAGTCAAAACAAGTTTAAATGGTTAAACAAGAGGTTTGTATCTGCATTGGATGCAGAATAAACTCTGTACCCAGCAGTGCTGATGAGATTATTTTACAAAGTCAATACTTTGCATGGCGACCGTTGGAGATGCAAACTGTTGCCTGCTTTTTTTTTCCCTTTCTCTTTACTGCGGGCACATGGAAGCTACAGGGAACATCATTTCAGCCAGAACTAATGTACCAACTGAGCAAGGATATCCAGAAGCTTTGTCTTGCAAGAGGGGACAGCACTGTATCATCTGCTCAGACATGGTGCCCTCTTGTCACATTCGATATCGCCCAGTATAATTTACTGGCTTTCAGGAGGTGGCTGGTTGGTTTGGGATAAATAAGGCTGCTTTTCAGGAGCAGGAAGACCGGAATACCAACATGGTGTTTGTGGCTGGGAGATACTGCTTGGGGATCTGCTCATTTTTCCACCGGAGCGATGTCTCTGCAGCTTTGGGGGGGACAGCTGGAGGAGCAGGCTGTCCTGCGGGCAAAGCAGCTCTGCAGCTCCTCGTGTGTTCTGGGCTTAGTAAAACCTTTTCATTTCCCCAGGCCTCCCTATACCTTTCCTCAGGGGGAGGAATACATTGTTTTTTATGAGCTTTGGTGGATGATCAGGGTCAGCCAAAGCTAGATTCCCCCCTACAAGGAAAGACGGGTAGAGAGGGACAGCCCAGAGGTAGCAGAGCACTTGTTCCAGACAGGGCATTTTATTTCCCGAATGCAGCAAAAATAGAACAAGGAGCACGTCCTGCAGTGCACTGGCTGGGGAGGGGGCGCAGGTAGGTGAGGGGGGCTCAGAGTCACTGTGAACACAGTGGAGCAGAGGGACGTGCTGGGACAGGGCACAGAGATCTCATCCTCATAGCGCTGCTGCTGATGCTTTAGTGAGTTGCTGTGCAAAACTGCCCATCCATAATCTGTTTTCAGTTGTCACTGCAAATGCAACGGCATCCCGGGGGAGAGATCTGGGCTCTCGTGATCTGGTCAATCAATTAGTGCTTTAATAGAGTGAAATGAAGGAGAAAATGTGTGGGAACCTCGGAGGCACAGGGCAGGGTATGGAGATACTTGGCAGGTGATGGTGTGGGAGGCAAGGCAGGGGATGAGGCTGTGTTGGAGTGAGCGGAGCGTGCCTCTGGCCATTGCTTGGCTCTCTACAAAGATGGTTTTGCTTAGAGAAAGATTTTTTCATATGAAGTGCAGTAGATAAATCTAACACAATTTCTCCCTATACATGAAGTTTCTCCACTTCTCTCCACAAAGGAGTCAATTTGATGATGGCAAATCAGCCTTGCCAAAGTTGCAGAGGAAGTGTTTGTGTCTCTGTGCAATCTCACATGGTAACAGATCCAACCACCCTCCATTCGCACAGACCACAGCACTGCCAAAATAACACCCCCTGGGCACAGGGAATGTGTAGCCTCCCCTTCTCGCCTTCCTCCTCTTCCCCGGCCAGTGCAGCCCTTCATCACCATTCTGGGATGCTGCTAAACCGGGGGCATTTTACATCTTGCACTGTTAGTGTTTGCTGGTCATGAGCTGCCTTGCTGCAAATAACCTCAGATTTCAGGATTTTGGTTGCTGCTATTTCAGCCTTTCAAAGAATCATCTCAAATTAACTTCTTTAGAGTCCAACCAGACTTTGCTCTGCCTCTGAGTTGTTTAAAACCACAGAGTTATCAGGGTATCAGGAGATGCTCAGGGTCGGTGGTGGCTCTGGGAGGGCAAACATCACAGTTGGGCTAAGTTGCATGTAGTTTAGACTCAGAAAAAAAGATGAGATTCGGGGAGGAAAGACAGTTTGATGGTATATGCAGACCTACTGCCTGTGCAAGTGGCCTCCCTCTTATTTAACTACTTTGAAATTTTAATCAGAAAACTCTGCAGCTGAAAGTTTGGGTGCCAGAACGTGATGGTTGGGGGTCAGTGAAGGTTAACTGGGGCCGTACCGTTGCACCATGCATGTACCTTCACCCCAAAGAGCACACCTCAATAGAGTCCTCTTCCAGCAAACAAGAGCCTCCACTCACCGCCAATATTTTTAATATCAACAGCAATGTGGGTGCCTGCTTTTTGGTTGTTGAACCTTCAGTATCTTAAAGAGTCATTTCCACAGAAGAGTACTGAACTTCTTAAAAATCTGTCTAATCTTGGGTTTCCTATGCTGGATACCATCAAACTGAAGGACTGGTTGAAAACCTTGGCGTTGCCTCTTCCACAGGAACCGCTGCATTTTTTCTTGGTACCCAAGCATCCCCAGGCATTAAGCTGTCACCTTTCCTGTGACGGGTAGTACTGGGTCCTGCTCACCTGGAGTTACTAAGCTGACCTGCTGCGCTGTTAGCTCCAGCATCCTTGTGCTTACAGTTTCCAAAATTAATTGTGCCCTGTAATGTCTGATCCTGCATTTTAGATTTGGTATTTTGTTTTCTTATATCCAGTCTTAAAATGTTGTGAAAATTCCCTTTGTGAGGATGCAGATGACTGCATCACAGCAATGAGCAGGGTGACTAACCAGTACGGAGAGCACTCAGTTCATCTCAGCTAACCTGGGACATCTGCATTTTTTAGACTCCCTTTCAAGTTAACAGAGAGAAATAGACACTTCTAGGGTGCAATTCAGGGATCTGCTTCAGACCTCCACCTCAGGAAGAGATACATCACACTTCAGAAGTGCCAATTTTTCTCCATTTGGTATCAAGTCTAAAAAAGTGGCTCAGATGGAGATGTGTGTACTGGGGACAGCTAAATGAGCCCTGCCAAGGGTTTCAAGTGCTTTTTTGATTAATGTGCAGGAAGCCGGCTCTGTCAGTGATGAGGCTGTTATCAGTAGAAGGAGACCAGTTCTGGCTGCCTTATTAACTCTCCTTTTGTTGACAAAGACGTTCCAATGAGTACATTGCACTCAGTGGTTGTTGTCACAATACAGTGAAAGCTGAACACTTGCAGGTGATGAATTCGTCAACAAGAGACTTCTCTTTGTTCTTAGTCTGAGGATCAAGCACAGAAGTGCTGTGACAGCTGCAGGTATAGATGTGAATATTGGAGTTGCTCACGGCCTGGATCATGGTGGTGGTGCTGCAGTGAGAGTGTCACATCCTCCTACCCACTTTTCAGTGTGTGAGGTTGCCAGAGGGCATGAATGAGCGATAATGTTTGGGGAGCCTCATTTTAAAACTATTGCTGTGAAGGGACCTTGTTTTCACTAATACATATTTTTCACTGTAACAAAATCAGGTTCTCTCAAGTCAAATATAGAGCTCAAAACTGGAGGCACTGGAAATTGCAAAGTTTTGAAGGCATTTGTGAACCAAAGCAGGATCGGTACCAATAGCAGGAGAAAAGCAAGACTTTGTTGTCAGACTATGTTTTGTAGCTTCAAACAGCTTACTCGTACATTTTGCCTTCTGAAAGACACTGTGGCTTTCATTCAAAATATATTTAAAGCAGGCAGTTTACATCAAGAGGCCACCTGCCTGCTGGATGACAGCGTACAACTGTCCCGGCAGGTGGTGGCTCAGGTTTGTGTGCACCCCGAAGTATTCACGTACATGTACACCAGCCAGCTCTCACAGTACAGAGGTTATTTTTTTTTTTTTTTCTGTCAGCTTATATATAAACCCAGTCTGCGTTTCTGTGTGTCACTGGGATGTTTTTGTTCCTGACTGATGCATGAAATAGGAACTGCACTGTGATTTTCTCAGTGATTTGCTTAGAAATGTGGGCAGTGATGTGTAGGAAAGGTAAGTGCGTATGATTATCGGCCGATGAGTACGTGGGTATCCAAACTAAGGGATGAGGAGAGAGTTCCTGGCTTTTTTTTTTTTTTTTTTTTTTTTTTTTCTGAGTTGGGTCAGGCCCCAGCATCTCTGTGCCCTCTGCTCGGCCCCTTGAAATCATGGCCCTGGTTTTGTTGGAGTGGGTGTCTTTTTTCTTTAAATGCACTTTGGTGCCTTTGAAAGGCACTAATGGGTGTTGGAGCAAAGGAGGTGTGTTTCATGCAGGGGAATTTCAGTTTCCATAAATCCTAAACCATCAGCAGATCTCAGGATCCATCCCTCCTGTTTGCACAGAGAAAAGGACAGGTAAGGGTCTGCAACCCAGGTGTCACCAGGGGGACGCTACCTTTGGCTTGCTTAGTTACTCTGTGTTCTTGTGAGAAAATCATCTGTTTTATTGCTGTTGTGTTGTGGTGGGGAGTTTGAACTGAGGATAAGGAAAGTGGAGTCTGATTTTCGTCGACATCAGAGCTTGGGAATTGTTTAAAAGAGACCTCGTGGCGGTGGTCTATTTCTATTTCTATTTCTTTTTTGTAAAGAGTCCCCGCTTTGGGATGGAAATCCTTATAGTGACCTGCCTCCAAGTTGTGGCTTTCAGTGGATTAAAAATATTGTGAATATTTCATTGAGGTTTTCAAGAGAAGAATGAGAGGGAAGAACAGGAAAAAAGATGTTCCATCACTCACAAACAAAAAACAATAACAACAAAAAAGCAAAAGTGTTGTCAACTGCTAACAACAAACAAATGTGTTCAGAAAGAAAAATGATCTTTTATGAAAAAGAAAAGCTAAAAAAGCCTTCTAAAAATAAAATTGAGAGAAAGAAAGAGTGGAAGAGAGGAAATGAGAGAGGGAGATGGAAGGGGAGAGGGGGAGAGGGAAGGAGGGAGAGAGAAAGGAGAGAAAGAAAAAGAAATCTGAAAAAAATGCAAAGAGAGAGCTTCAAAGAACCACTGCAGGAGTTCCCAGTTGTCCCATCAGCTGCAGCAGGGTGATCCCAGAGTGACCCAGCTGATCACCCCCTATTTCCACACTGATGCAGGGCCATGGGGGTGATGGATTGCTCAGGCAACAGCTGAGGTTTGTTAGTGTGATCCAGATGAGCGGTGGATGCTGTGGCATTGAGGAAAGACCCCTAGGTCCTGTCTGCCAGACAATTTCTACAGCACAGCATATAACTGATTGTCCCAGGATTTTCAGTGCAGATTGCTGGAGCCTGACAGCTGAAGCCAACAGAAAGCTACCTGGTACCACTGAGCCCCCAGTGGCACACGGGTTAAACATTGTGTTTCTCAGTTGCATCAACAAAATATCGCGTGTTAAAGCCCTGAAGCAGCTGCTAGCTGGGGCCAGCAGCAGCTCTTTGAGCATCTCGGTGCCTCCTTCTGGTTGCAGCAACTACCAGGAGCCACAGAGAGCGTTTTGTGCTGGGGCTGAGCGTGCTGAGAACTGCCTGCAGAGAAGGATGTTCCAGCTGCCCATGCCTTGCGGCAGTGCCCAAACCTCCTTCACCTCTGTGCTGTCCTCTCCCTGGCACAGGGCACAGCCTCGCTGTCCCACACTGGTGTTTCTGAGGAGCCCACAACACCTTCATGGTCATGGGCAAATTGGTTGGGATTTGGGATCTTGCTTTCTCCTATGCTTTTGAAGGTCTCAGCCTTACCCTTCTGACTTCCCCCACCCTCTTCTGACTGTGGCCTTGCACAGGTTCTCCCCCAAGAAAGGGACATGAATAGAATGAGGGTATTTTGGCCCTCACAGGCAGTACCTCAGGCACCATCCATCTTGAGCTGCCCAGGCCATCAGGATAGAGATGTTTCCCTGGCCACCAGGATAGAGGTGCTCCAGCCATGCTGCAGATGCAGCCAGCTCTGTACTCCCCTGCCTCCTGTCCTCCACCAGTACTGAGGACAGGGGAAGGTGGGAACGTTGCTGTCTAACAGACACTCATGGCCTTGAGACCCCCATTTCCTTCCCTGCTGTTTTGCCAGCCCCTCTGCATGGCGAGAGGTGGGACAAGGCCTGGCCACAAACCTTCCTTCCCTTACCCCTGCAGTCTGCACAAGCTCCTTTCTTGGTTTCTCCAAGTCCTTGTGACGTGAGTGCAAACAGGCCTGCTGCACTTTTGTTTGTTCTTTTATTACTGTTCGGCAAGAATTTTTTGGATTGCTGGGTGGTGCACAGGGAATGAGAGCACGCTCCTCTTGCTTCAAACCCTGCTCGAGCCAGGCAGGCTCTGGTAGCCCCATCCTCTTCCCTGAAGGCTGACTTTATTAATATGGTTTTCCAGCAAAGGCATAGCAAAGTTTTTCCAAGTGGGTGGAAAGATGCTGATCTTCAGGAGAAATTCCTTAAGGTCTTTTTAAAGCAAATTGGTCACTTTGTTGAGAAATTGTTTCTTTGTGTGCTTTTGTTCCCCGTCGTTTTACCATCTGTGGAGGTTTGATTTTTGTGCTGGAAAAGAAAGAAATGTTACTCTCTGAGATGCATGGGGGCTCTAGGGCTGGTAGTCTAGATGTAGTTTTTTGTTCCATGGGGAAATTTGTTTCTACTGTTACTGTTTGGTAACACACTACAAAGTGGTAATTAAAATAAATAATTAAGTAACCAGTACATTTTCTCACAGTTAAGGAGATGTATCAGGGTGCAGATGCTGGCCAAGCTTGTGGCAGAAGTCCAGAGCAACCCAAGAAAGCCGATGAAAATATTTAATGTATGTGAGAACCCAGTGGGAAGAGTTTGAAACTGATTTTCATCCCCTTTTCATGGAAATAAGCAAGTCTAGTGTATATGGAAAAGATTTCTATTCAAAATGAGCCGGGGTGATGTTTGTTTTCCCTCCAGAGATGTCTTCAGGTCTCCAACTTTCCTATGCTGAGCAAAGAGACAAGCCTTGAGCAATAACTGATCAAGATACACAGGTTCATGGAGCTCATGGAAATGCCCCCATTTTTGGAGAAGAGTGTAGAAGAGAGATGGGAAAAAAAGTAATCATATAACAATGATTTGCATGTTTTTAATCTCTTTCTACTCTTGCTGAGTGTGTTAGTTTAGATGTTTTTCCCCTGGAGGCTGCTTTCCCAGGGGATGATTAGTACAAGACGTCACTGTCAATCCGTCAGCTCCCCCCGTGTGCACCGGGCTTCAATTCCTTCCAACTTTTGCAAGTGACAGAGCAATGAAAAGACAAATGAAATAAATTGATGCTTTTTAGGGGAGCAGAATCTGAAAAGAGCTGTCACGAAGGCAGACGGGCTGCATGTAGGTGCCAGATTTCAGGGCTTTCAGGAACTGTGATCCTCCATGGAGATAAACCCGTGCACCTCAGCTTCCAGTGCAGGGGTGTGCTTGTATCCATTGTATCGAGAGACAAGTGTATTATGCTTAGTATATATTTTATGGCTAACTGATACATGGGCATATGCTGCCACAAAATTGGCCCATGTGCTAGGTTAATATATATCCTTTCCCCAGTTCTGATTTCTTCTGCTACCTCTCAGCCACATCTTTGCATTTTTCTAATGTCATCTTTATTACAGACTACATGGAAAACTGCACTGAAGTCAGAAATACTCCTGTAGTTATTCAAATAGCCTTCAATAGACTGTATCTCTTTTCCTACTGACATTCAAAAGTGCTTGAATCCCAAGGGCAGTTTCAGAGCAGAAGTGGAATATATTATATTTGTAGAATGAAATGATGATGAAATCCTCCAGGAATTGCTGGTTTTGTTCAGAAAGGCAAGCACTGGAGTTCTGCAGAAAAAGAACACCTTTTCCGCAGGATATTTGTTGTTTTGTTAACTTTGTAAAACGTTTAAGAGAACAAGAAGAAAACACTACAACAAGTGTATGTCCAGTCAGCTGAAGTGGAACCTCAGCTCTGGTCCTGAGGCTTTGCCTTCTTCTGCATCACCTGTAGGCGTTATCAGCTTCATATTTCCTCCTGTGTAGGATGGGGCCCTCTTTAGTCCCATTTAATCACACAGTTTTGGAAAAAAGCACAACTTTTGTGCGGCACATACCTCAGAATAGAGACTTTAGAACAGGTGTACAAGAAGCAAGCAAACTTGTGTGGAACAGGGCAGGAGAGTGAATTAGTCCAAAATACCAGCTCAGAGCAGCCTTACGGGCTGGAAGGGGCTGTGCATGGGCTATCCAGAGCCAGGCTTTTGGGGCTTGCTCTCAGTTTGCAGAGATGATTTAAATGTCTGCTTGGGTATGAGTCTTCTTGCTACATGCTAGACATAAAGGCATGAGCAGAGAAACACCAACATAAAACTTTCAAGACTGGGATCTTAGCAGCTAAGGCAAGAGCTGGGTCTTGCCTATTGGTACCATGTTATTCCTCTCCCACTGAAATTTGTGTTTTTAGGGTAGCTGGATAATATCTTAGAGAATAAATTATATTGATGTTTTGAGATAATCAGAATGTTTTTTGTGAATCCAAATTTATTGGAAAATTACCCTTTATTATTTCCCAAGTAAAACTTTCATGAAAAACTCTTTGAAATTATCATTATTCCTAGAATTTCTGCATTGTTTTTACTGAAAAATATGTGCTTATTTTTTATCAACATGTTTTTAAATGCTTTCCGAAGGTTTGCTTATTTGCAAGTAACACAGCATTCTTATTTGTCTGCAGTAAGTTTTTCAGCAAGCAAATCAAATGGATTTTCTTTTATATTGTATGTAACAGAAAATAGTTCCATTTAGAAACTGGCAAAATGAAAATTACTTTAACATATTTGATGTGTGCTTTTCCATTTTTTAAACTTGTAGTAATTTGTCAAATGTAACTGTTGGGCATAACTTTTTCGTCATTACACATAGCCTGGGTTGCTTCCAAGCCAGTAGAAATGCACCTGATTTAGGGCAGGTATCTCTGTGAGTGGTGGCAGATACTTGCAGATCTTGCTGCACTATTATTTTTTGAGTGCAGTTTTCTCTGTTGTAGCAGTGAATTGTTCTCTCTGCAACCTTCCTGCAGATCTCTCTGGTTTCCCATGGGGCAAAGATGATCATGATCCATATATTGAAGAATAATCTCTCCTCTGGCAGCCTGCATCTTTCTTTTCTGACAGCCCCTCTCTCCGTGACAAGTGTCACCGCTGTTATTTCTGGCCACAGCCAAGGACGAGGAGGGCTGTGAGATGGCAGGATCCAGGCAAGGAGCAGGGGCAGGGAGGGGTGGAGACAGACCCTAGCCCTGCCAAACTCTCCTCGTCTCCCGTACGGGCCGGTCTGATTGCTGCAGAAAGAGCTGACTGCTGATTGCTGTACAGGAATTAAATTAGGTGAGTTAAAAACCCGTATCAATCACCGTCATGCATACTTGCATATGAAACATAGACACGAAAGGTTTATGGTAATCAACATAGAGTGGCTGATTAAAGTCCATTAAAATGCACTAGAAAAAAAAATCTAATCCTCTCTCCACTTCCACCCTGGCTCTTTTCCGCCCATTTGATAATTGCTGCTGACTTCACTTATCA
The DNA here is from genome assembly GCF_011077185.1 of Oxyura jamaicensis. Classification (NCBI taxonomy): domain Eukaryota; kingdom Metazoa; phylum Chordata; class Aves; order Anseriformes; family Anatidae; genus Oxyura; species Oxyura jamaicensis. The sequence goes on from NC_048911.1 coordinate 1,066,302, forward strand.
TCCCTGACAAAGTGCCCCAGCATCGGACACGTTGCTGCTGGCATCACCAATCCTGAGCACGCTGCTGTACCCACGCTCATTCCTGGAGCACACGCAGCCGTAGAAGCAGATGGGAAGTGAAGGTAGGAATAATTTGGTTTATAGCAGACAGACCATCGAATCTGAAACACTCTGAAAGTGATCTATCACCCTCACATGTCCTAGGGTATAGAGGAAATACAGATAATGTTAAAATTCAAATTGTAATGAGAATTGATGATTACAGATATCCTGTAGTGTGTGGTTTATTGCAGCTTGGAAGTTGCTGGCAAATGCAGCATGAAACAAGCATAGTCTCCACTGAGGACAGCTCTTCTAACTTTCCTTTTCTGAATGTGTCTCTTCCACAGCATGCTGAAATGTCCCAGGCATGATTCACACGGGGTCATAGTGAACCTCGCAGGGAGACGGTGCCTGCGACAAAACCTCTGTAGGGTTGTTTGTGTTATTGTCATGGGCTCAGGCTGTTTTCAGAACCTCCAGGCCTGTCTCGCATGCAGTATTTGATAGACATCTAAATTGCTCCTGGAATTAAATCTCCATCCAGTTAATTTAGCACCTGCAAAATTAAATCCTGGGCTTAGAGTCTTTGATAAAAGTGGATCGCAACTGTTTGGGTAGACACTCAGGCTCTGATTTCTCAGGGATGCCACCATGCCGGAGGCTCCAAGCTGGCTGCAGGCAGGGAGGAGCACCGCACTGGTTTTAATGCATTGGAGACATGGTTTTCATCAGGTCATGTCTCAGATGCTTGGATCTTAATCCCTTCAGTAAAAAGGAGGCACAAATACCTCCACACACGCTGCCACAGGCAGCTAGGTGTATGACAATATGTGTATGTGTAGAGGAACTGGATGTTATAAGGCTGTGTTAATGCTGAAAAGCTGATCACCTGAAAGGTAGCAGGAAATAGCATTAGTGCAGCTCAGCATCACAGAAACGATATTCAGCATCCTTGTGTGCTAATAGTGTGATTTACTCTTCAGGCATGTGATTGCAGGCTGCTTTTCCACAGCGTCTGGCCGATGACTCTTGCTTCTTTGATCAGCCCCCAAGTGCATGATTGCTTTTATTTTTCCTGTCACTAATCTGTAGATGATTAAGGTTAGTTAATGTCCGTGGGTCAGCCCTACAAAACACGGCTAATTTGTACAGCATTCCTGTTGACCTCAGCAAGATCTGCCTTGGTAAGCACCTCTCCTGCTTCTTGCTTTGTAGGAGGATTTTTAGAAATTATTGCATTGTCAGAGTCTCTGTCCTTGGTGATATTCAAAACCCAAGTGGACACAGTCCTGGGCTACCTGTTCAAGCAGCCCCTGCCTTGAGCAGGGCACGGCACATGCACTGGATGGAGTCCCACAGGAAAGCCAACAGTAGGAGGTAGTGTCCGAGGCCAGGAGTGAGCAGAGGTTTCCAGGGCACAAGGTTCTGCAAACCTTTCTAGCACCACATTGGCAACAGAGCAACCTGGAGTAGCTGCTGCTTGCAATGCTGTCATCTGCCCACGCTGATATTCCCGTGATGCTTGTCACTTCCTGATGCCAGCTGAAAAGTAAATTAGAGCTTTTGTGTCTCTTTGCGGTTAGAACAATACTGAAGTTTTCAGCTGTGGCAAATCTGACCACAAGTCCGGGCTGGACTCATATTTACATTGGTAAATACCGCTGGTACTTAGCAGTCAGCAGTCATCGGTGGGAGCTGAACATGCCTGCCCCACCAAAGAACCAGCAATGGGCTCCATGGTGGGGCTGGGATTTGGTTACTTTTCTCTTTCTTTTGTTCTCATTTTGCACATGGCAGGTCCCCCTCAGCTGGAATGCAGCGATTGTTTTCTGTCTGCAGATGCTACATGAGCCCAGCTGGCTGAGAGCTGTAGGGCAGGCAGGGGAGGAGGTACACAACTGCAGCCTGTGCTAGGAGCACTGCTAAAGGTGCTGACCAAATAGCCCCGAGGGTTATATTTTCCTCTTGAAATTAAAATGTAAATTCCTGACATTAAACTGCAAAACTCACATGGTGATTTTGACTTGCTGGATGCTGTGTGCAAACATTTCTTCAAGTTTTTCAGGGCACATAAATGCACAGGAGCCTCTGTGTTGTCTCTCAGCTCCATCCCAGGCCAGCTCTTTGGCCATATCCACCCTTGGTTAGTCACTGGCAGGAGATGTATTTGGAGCAGCATGATTTATAACCCCCCCAGGTAGTGAGTGTTAAATGGTGCTCTCCGATACCACCTCCGGAGGGAGCGGCACCCAGCTCCGGAGAGTCCCTGTGTGTCTGCAGGTCCTGCTGCGGTCACAGTGGGTGTGCAGAGAGCTCATTTAAAAGAATGTGGTGCTCCGGTGAAATAGAAAACCCAAGCAAGTGCAATAATCACATCTGAAATAAACAGTATCAAAGAATTTGTGATATGAAAGGCAGTTGACAAGACTTTTCTGTCACTGGGGATAAAGACAATATCTGGTTGTGAGAACTTTAGTTCTTAATGTTTCAGAGGGGTTGTAATCTGAAAACCTAGGGCTAGAAGTTCAAAGCCTCCACTGCTCTGGGGCTGGAAGCACTTCTTGTTAACAGTGTCAACATAAAGAGCAGGAAGAAGATACAGTTAATAGAAAGAAGGACCAAACACAAACAGATCCATAAATGTGAAGCATACTATTACTGAAATGGAAGCTGGAAGTAGAAGGCCCTAATATTGGAGATGGTCGCAGGCCCTAACATCTGATACTGGATTTCAGGATCTCTTGAAGTGCTGGATCATCGTGATAAGAACAACATTAATTTAGATGCTGATTGAAAACACTCTACAAGTACAATGAAATAGGGCATTTTCTGTCAAGGTGTTTTAAGACAACTGCATTATATTTACAAAATTGGAGGATCTTTTGGCCTTAATGACAATTCAATTGAATTTCAAAAAGCAGTAGTATTATATCTCAATCTACAAGTCACTGGGGGTGGCTGGATGATGAAGTCTCAGTCGCTTTTAGTATGAACAAGGCAGCTACAGACTTTCAGATTTGACTTAAAGTATCACTGGCAATAAAAAGGTCACATTCTTTACAATATGATAAATTCCATGTTTCATGTCTCTCTTCTCTTTGGAATGGGGTAGGGTACCTAAGCCTAAAGTATTTCTTGTGTTCTGACCTAGAAAATCTGTTTTTTTATACATAGCAGTGCATAATGCCCCTTGCTCAAGAATAGGCAGAGTTTTTAAGGGTGATGGGGCCACATTTGGAAATCCAAAGCATTCCAGTCAGCACCCCTCAGTCAGAAGTGAGTCTGCAAGACACCAGTCATGTAACATAATCCCACGAGCAGATGCTAAGTAATTAGCTCTGCTGCTAGATGAAAGGCCCATGCTGAATTGTGCTAAGATTGCCTGCTTCTTCGCTGTAATTGCTAAAATATAGCAATGCAAAAGCTGAAGCTTGGGCTATTGCTTTGGAAAGTTATTTCCGTGTGGCTCAGGGGAAAAGTAAATCAGTTAATGGTTTTAATTAGCAATCTTTTCATGTCTTCCCCTCATTGTCCACAAGGAGCTCTGCAGAGACGGTGCTCTTCTTTGCACAGATTGCAAAGGCGTGCAGCACTCGACTGCACTGGGCTTAGCAGCCAGCTATGGCAGTGGGGTACAAACCACCTCCCTCTCACTTGTAAGCACAGTGGATTGGACCAAAACACGTTTTTGTTCTGGTCAACATGGACTTAGGAATCTTCTGTCTGGTCCATGGGTTCTCTGTAGCAGAGCACATATCCAGATGTGTTTCTTGTAGCTCCACTGCTTCTCTTCTTTCCCTCAACCCATTTCTTCTCTGGCTATGTGGGGAATCAGACCAAGTGCCACACATTTTATTTCTGTAAGTCTCTGCAGCAAGCAGGAACTTAACAGCTCCTGGAGAGCTGTCTCAGTGTGTAATAAGGTATCAAGGGAGCATGACTTCTGAAATCCCAATAACTAATCTTATCTCAGAGGCAGAACTTGCAGTTGTTTTTAGGATATGATCGGATCGGCAAGATAAATTTTTAATTAAATTAGGGTGATCCGTGTTTTTGATACATGCTTCAGATTTCACAGTTCTGAAAACAAACCGCATCAGATCTCAGTGGGTTTGTGATGCCGCAGGACGCCGGGATTCTTTTCCCCAGCCTCCTTGGGCAGCTGGGATGGCACAGGAGGGACAGGCTGCAGCCTCAGCAGGCAGTGGAAATGTAAGTGATGGTCCTGCAGGGGCTAATGAATGAGGTCATCTGCTCCGTGATCCGGTGGCATGCGCCCAAAAACTCCTGTAGCCACCTCTCTGAAATGTCACCCCTCAAAGATACAGAAAGCTCGTGTCTGTCAGCCTTCGGAGCAGAGGAACGACCGAGTGCTTTGGGGAGAAGGGGTGCATCAGAGGGAGGATTCACACGGGTGACTACTTAAACTGCTTCATAACCACTAAAATGTGCTGAGGTTGGGCAGGTTTAACCCCGAGGCAGTTCTCAGCCATGTAGCTCATGTGCCTCTGGCACACAACCCAAGCTGTCACCACTTTGGCAGCATCACAAGTAAACTCCTTCCTGCAGAGAGGACCATTTCCCAGAGCAGTGGGCCAGCCGAGCCCAGGATCCCTGTTTTTTTCTCAGTCCCTCACCCCTGCCTGCCTTTGCTAGCCCATCTGTGCTCATTCCTACTGAGCCACTGATGTCCCAAAGTGTCCATGTGCTTATCAGTTTTCCTTGCATCAAGAGCTTTTAGCACAGACACAGTGGTGTTTTAATGCTGTCCATGTGCATCTTCCTTCCCCATCTGTTTTTATAATTGCATCTGAAATACTTCAGAGCAAAAATCTTATCCTAATAAAATCAGAGATGATATTCCCTAGGAACACAGAGGAATTCAGACACCCACTCCCCAGGTATTCCAAGTTGCCCATGGTGTGGATAATTGGAAATTCTTGCAAGTGTGTATGTATATATTTTTTAATGATTAATGACTTCTAGCAGTGTTAAATGTTGTGGCCTTGGCTGTTGAAAAGCAAATTGTCCTCCATCTAAACCTTTTGGCTGTACATCTCAACAGCACTGTGAGCAGCAAAGGGTGTTAAAAGCCATCGTTTTAAAGTCATCAAAAGTGATAACATGAAAAAGAGCAACTGCTAGACAGCACGGCCATTGTAAGCACCAAAACAAGCAGCTTCTGCTGCTTCCATGCTCTGGTGATTTCTGGGCCAAGCCTTTGCCCTGGCCAGAATTTGAAGCACAATGCCAGCATTCGCCCATTTTCAAGGAGGCAGAGGAGGGTTTTGCCACCTTGCCTTGTTCACAGTGAAACATCCAGAGAACATTTATTCCTTTTTGCAATCTGCCTTTTAACCAAGAAACATTGGTTGCTGGGGAAAAAAATAAATGTTCCACATTTGCAGATTTGATTTTGTTCCCTTCTCTTGCTTACTCTTGAGGGTAAGTGCTGTCTTTGTGATTTTCCTTAAATCCAGCCCTACAGAGATCAACGCCTTGTTGTAATGTGTGGAAAGCAATTTCAGATTTAAAAAAACAAAACAAAACAAAAAAAAAAAAAACAATGCAGGCACATGGTTTTCTTCCTGCTTGCAGCGCCTTCCTTACCCTTGGCCCACAGGGGGAGGCTTGATCTGTCTTCTTCCAGTCCTCATTGCAAAGCATTTAACTTTGCTGCTTGGGTGCTTTTTGCTACTGCTTTGGCTGAGATTTCCTCTATCTTTGGTTTATTTTTGTGTGCGTGTGGAACTGCATATGAAGTAAGTAGTTCTCAGAAGGAGTGCCAAGCAGGGAAGCAGTCTCAGATAATCATAGAAGTTGTAAAAACAACCCCCCCCCCCCCTCCAATCCCTAGCTATTATTTTCTTGAAGACATACTGAAAATGCAAAATCAACTTATTAGCTAAGCATTCAGTCCTGATTTCATGATTTTATGTTTTGCTTTTATATATATAATATCTATTTTCCACTTTCATAGCACCAACAAAAAATCATTTCACAATTCACTCCTATTTTGTCCTTGCCTATTTCAGTCCAGTCAAACTCAGCAATGAAACAGCTGTCAGTTCAGATGCAAGTGTGATCACAGCCTAATGTGGGACATTTAGGGAATTTCAGACCTACCACACTGAATTTGAGGCAGTAACTAAAGCTTGTGGTGAGATGTTTCCCCTGGCTGACCAAAGATATACACCACCAAAATGAAAATTGACAAACAATCTGGTTCCCTCCTTGTATTTTCAACAGGAAATTTGACCTTTAGTCAAAAGTATGAAATAGCACATTTTCAAAGTGGAATTGTTTTGGAACCCCATAAACTTTGAGACCTTTTGACTGAAGCGATGGTTCGGGTTGGCTTCTCTTACAGAATAATGCAACATGACAAGCTGAAGAGTTCACATCAATGATCTGTATTATCCATTCATGGAGGAGGCAAATGATCCAAATTTCTATGGGTAATTAGACAAAAAGGAGCAGGTGGTGTCAGGTTTTCCTGTTAGTTGTCAACAAGAAAAATAATTTCCACTACCTATTAAGATGCTCTTCACTCCTCTCAGCAGGAAAAGGGCACAGTTCTCCAAAATGTTTACTTGGCTCAACAGTTCCTGGATTCAAATAAAATGTGAAATGTAGCTTAGTGTACTGAAAAGATCTCAATGAAATCCAGATGTGCTTTCAAAGTCAAGGCTTGGATTCTTGGCCTGTCAAGGTAGCACGTTTCTTAAATAGCACATTTACATGAAAAGCTACTCTCAGCTGGCATCTGCTGTGATCAAAGTCTTCCCCACATGAAAACTGCTGCCCAAAATGATGCACAGCTTTGTGTGACTGCTGATACACTCTGGTGGTTGAGATTTCTGCAGCAGCCTGGCTACTGCTGTGCTGATTTGACCCCCAGATTTCTTTGCAGCCCCACGACTCTGCAATATTCCAACGGCAGGCACCCAGCCAGAGTGAGAAGGGTTGTGGCATGCCTGCATGCAACAGCTACAAACTTAGACCTGCTTTTTCAGGAGCAGACTTACCTTCTGCATGAAGGGTAATCCTCCTTCATGAGGATTCTTTTTGAAGTCCCAACAGGAGAGTTGTTGATATCCAAATGCTGTGGTAAAAGCACTTGGCCAAATCAGGTACAGTAGGTATTTTTATTGCAGTAAGTATGCAAACTGAGGGATCAGTCAGTTTTGCAAGAAGCTGCAGTTGGAACCAGTCCCAGTCCTCTCAAAATCAGCAGTGATCTCAGAGCAGATCTTACTGTGCACCACACACCTGTGCAGAGAGGGGAGGCCTCTATTCCACATGCTGATGCACCAGGGAAGATGGGAATCCTGACTCCTAATCCATTGCATATGTTAATTCATAGTTAAAATTGCTTCCTTGTGCCGTACCTACTTCCATTTGGCTGCTCTACAGATTCTTTAGATACATTTGCTTTAGATACATCAGCTTTTCCTTAAGTGGTGAATCCCATTGATGCTGTGTTGAGTATTAATAAACACTCGCCTGTGTGAGGCAGAAGATGGTAGAGGACACCAATGTTTGTACTGTTTTAAAAAGCTTGAAGAATCAGAACTCAAATCACAAAGCAAGTGTTGGAGGAAGGGAAATACCTCAATGTCTAGACACCGCATCACTCCTTGGAAATCTTAAATCTGCCTGGCCATGGTCCTGGGCAACCTGCAGTAGGTGGCCCTGCTTTAGCAGGGGGCTGGACCAGATGACCTCTAGACATCACTGCCAACCTCAACCAGACTGTGGTTCTGTAATTCTGAGAAAGGGAGCAGGGCATTGGTGGAGCATGCTTTTTGGGGGAGTGGGGCAAGAGGGTTCCTAGGCTTGCCACAGCAGCATTTATGTTTCTGCTGAACATAGGCTGGACCTATACTTGGATTGCAGTCCTTTTCCTGGCAGCTCAGAGTGTTTTCCTCCAGGTTTGCTCCACAATAGAAGCCTCAAGCTGATGAGCATAAGTGTCTTGGGTGATGGTGTCTGATTTGCCTACCTGAAGACACTTGGCCACTGGCCAGGCTGTTTTCTGCAGGGAGGTACTGTGTTTTCCTTGGTTTTCAACATTGTTACTCTGTGGTTGTAGCATACAGGAGTTCAGTTTGGGAGTAAAACAGCAGGCAATGTGGATGCCTGCACCCTGATGTCTGGTTTAGAATTGTGGTTAATGCTGGTCCAGGATCTGCAGAGCAGTGAAGAGTCTGTTCTTCTCTAGTTTGCACGGACCTTTCTTTAACATTCTGAAAGCAGCAGCAATGAACCAGGGAGACTGATGAGAGTATGAGGGTATTTACCAATTTGCTGCCCTTTTTTGCAGTCTTGACAGTGATTTCTTCTTCAGGGCTGCTTGGATGCTCCCAACACCCCAAGTCCAGCACAAAAGTTTTGATGCAAGGGCTCAGGAGCTTGCAGACAACATGGAGAAATTCAGGGAGCCAGCATGGAACCATTAGATGCCACCATGTTTTTACCTCCCATGGAGTTGGCAGATTGGCCAAAGTGACAAAGGCCTCCTAGAGGGGGACACAGACTAATATCCCCCCCAGCATTTGGCAGCTGTTTAAACTCTTGTCCTTTGGTTCTGCTTCATTTCATCAGCTGTTGCCATTCTGATGTCAAACCAGAAATAAGTTTGAGCTCTGCAAATCAAGCAAATCAATCATACTGTTCAGCATTTACCTGCAGTTTGACAAGGGTGGTTCTCAACCCTAGGTCTTTCTTTTCATGTATTCTGAGTGGTCTTTCATGGTAAAACCAGCTAGAATTTGAATTGTTGGCAGTGAAGGCCACACGAGGCAGTGGATGATGAGCTGTCTCATTTTACCTGAGCAGAGCTCGAGCAGCCTCATCACCATCATCAAGCTGGTCATGATGTTGTTTGGATACAAGCCTGAGAGTTTGCTGATGTGGGACAGTATGGAGACATTAAGGAGGGTGCTCGGCTCAGTTCTTTCTCATAAAGAACTATAGGTGCTAATAAAGGTGCTAATAAAGGTGCTAATTCAGCCAGAAGGAGGGGCAGTCCTGTTTCTCATGTGGTGCCTCCTGTCCCAGATTTGCCATCCTGATGGTTTCACTGTCTTCTTAGATCCCTGAGAACAATGTTAAGCAAAGCACATGGTGGTAGGCTGAAAATCAACACTGTGCTAGTTGGAGCCTTCACTAGTACAAGTCCTTTACAGAGGCTGGGTCTGCAGTGGCTTCTACAAGGCCAGTAGAAGAAAGTTTCTCTTCTTGTTGCTTATAATCTAGAACCCACCTTCTGTGACAAAAATAAGAAAACTCTGAGTGACACCCAACCTTTTTCCATATCGGGTGTCTTTGGAGCTCTAAGCTGGCTGTTACCACTCAGGAATGAGCTCTTCAAGTTATTTATAACAGATAGATCTGTGAGAATGTCAGCTCAACCCTCAGCAACAGTCAAAACAGCAAGTGGAAAGATAGGAAAATTTCAGAAAGGAACAGTGAAAGAAACAGAGCTCGTCATTACGCTGGTGTGAATTAGTGGTGCAATCACATCTTGGATGCCTTTGGATTCTGCTTCAACACATCTTAGAAGGGAGATGGTGGAATCTGAGGAGTTGCAGAGAATGGCAAGGAGAAAGGTCACAAATTTCAGGGGTGGTGGCTCCTCAACCTGGTGTAAGGCAGGGAAACAGATTACTGGGAGGGTATGTTTGAAGTCTGAAGAATGATAATGATCTGAGAAGGACACAAATGAAATGATAAAAGGCAGTTTCAGAACAAAAAAAGAAAAAAAAGAAAAAAAAAAAAAAGGAGAGGATTTCTCCTGAAATGTGGTACTAAGCTGTGGAATTTCTTGATAGCAAGTGTTCTGTGTGCTACAAGTTGACAAGAGTTCAGAAAACAACTTGGCACATTATTCAGTCAGTGTCTCTCTTCCATCTGGCAGTAAAGGTAAGGTATTTGCCTGACATCTGCTTTTGACCTGTTCACACATAGAGACACATCCATCCATAGATTCCACGTGTAGGAGAGCTTCTTCCCAAAGCTAATATGGCAGTTTAGGGAGCAATAAAAGCAAGCAATTTGCCCTTGGGGCAATACCATCCTTACATCTGGCATTGGAGAGCAGCACTAGATAGCAGTTTTTAACCAATAAAACAAAAAGTAGACCTCGTGGACTGATGTGAGGAATCCAGCCTGGCATTTCTACTCTGTCTCCCTTTAAGCAAATCTTTTAATACCTGTATCTCCTGTTTGTAAAGCGCTATGAGAAAAAAGCAAATTACAGCTGTGCTATACCATTAGTGTGAGTTTTGGCAGTCCAGGCTCCATAGCTCCTGCTGCCATCAGTGGAGATCATGAGCACTTACATTCTTTGAAAGCCAATACTTCTTCTTTCAGTATTCATCATTTCTTATGTCAGTATTCAATATTCCCTAAAGAATTTATCTCTTGTAGACCTTTAAAACCCACCACTGACCCAGGATGGCACCAGCATGATAGATTTCACCATTAGCATCTAAATGTGTGGGAAAAAAACTAATTAATCTTCTTAGAGTCAACAGAAAACTCTAATTTAAGCAGTCACTTTTTATTTTTATACAATAAATTGCTATTAAGACTAGTGATTTCTTGGGATTCCTTATACTTTTCTTGTTGTTCTGTGGTTCAGCAAATTCTGTGTCCTAGCAAACTGCCACAAACCACCACCTGGGAACAAGCCTTAGCCAAGGCTGAAGCAAAAAGAAATGGGATAGCATTAAGGGAGGGATTTGCTACCTTCTGTGGTTGCTGTGATTGCTGCTAGCAATGGAACCACAGCACCAGCCCCAGTGCTGCTACCTGTGAACAACATGGATGTGCTGAGCCAACCCCTGGAGATGGCTCTGCATTAACCATTGGATACTCTCACACATTTTGTTGGTATTTCCCAGTGAACAGTGAGCCCGCAGTGCTCAGGAGCCCAGGAAGCTTTGTTAGCCATCCCTTGCTTCCCCATTGGCATTGCCGTCAGCGTTGTGACTGGGATCTCATACCTCATACACAGCCACAGCCAGGCACAGTCCTGATTCCTCCTGTGATGCTTTCCCCAGTGAGATGCAGCTCTGCCCAGTAAATGAAAGAAAATGAAAGAAAAGGCTGCAGGGTTGAATTTCATCTGCAGACTGCAAATCACACATTTCACAGCCAACAGCCATTCTTAATGCTAAACAGATTGGAGATGGCTCCTACTACTGGCAGCAAAGATAACATGAAAAGCTTGTGCCAAGAAATGTTGTTCGTAGAACAGGGCTACAGCTCAGTGCCCAGACCTGTAGGTGATCCTGAAGTACTTGAGTCCAAAGTCTAGTTTGGACTGTATTGAGTCTGCATTGAGGTCTATGTTTGCTTAAACCGAAGCTTTCAAGGTGTCAGAGGAGTTATAAGTAAGCAGACACCAGTCTTACTTGGAGACAACCACAAAGACCTCATGTCATCTTGCTCCCTTGGACATAGAGTGTGCAGGCTTCCTCGGAGAGCTCTGTTCTTTCCAAGTAAGAAAGCTTTTAGAGGAGCCTAGCTAGCTTCTTAATGCTTCCCTCTGTATTTTATTGACTGGAAATAGGGTTTAGCAGTCACAATGAGAGCCTTCAGCTGAGAAGTTCCAGGTGACATTAGACATGGCTCCTAATGCAAGAGCAGGCTATGCAGCACTGCTCAACCAGTTGACAACCAATTGTAACTTGGCAGAAGCTCCTGAATATTGGCTGCTTTGTTACTGAAGGTGGAGGCATTTGAAGAGCCCAAAATACTTATAATTAAACTCAACAAGCTTGAATTTTGTATTGTCAAGACATCTTCCTTTTCTCTCTCTTTCTTTCTTCTCTGGCAACTCAAAAGAGGGAATGAAAAATGTATTACAGACTGGCCGTGTGCCCATGGGAAGGTCGCCCTCCTTCCAGCAGCTCTTCAGGAGTGAAGCTGTGGTACATTTTACACCACATAAGAATGTATGTGTGTAACATGGAACAAGAAAGACCATTACCTGGTTCCTATGAAAAGCTTTCAATGGCCTTACTATGATCTGAGTCACCAGCAGCTTAGCAGCATGAATATGATTTAAAAAACATAAAAGTGGGAGTTGCTTAAAGTTCTAGTGAAAACATTAGCCAGATGTCACCTGTTTGACTCATGTTGGGTCCAGGGAGAAAGCAGTTCATGCTCAATGCAGCAAGTGCTGAGATTTGGGAAGAGCATGGGGGAGCACACAATGGAGCCAGACCTTGGGGGCAAGCATGCCTTCAGGCCAAATGCTGCCTGGGGTCTTCTGGCAGCAAAGGCTTCTTCTTCTGCAGAGCTTCTGGTGGGCTGAAATTCAGTATGGAAAGGGAAGCAAAGAAAATGGCCAGTTAATGTGGTTTTGGCATAGCCCACACAGACTGGTAGGCTGCATGGAAGGTTTGAACAGAACTTCCATTCACTTGCATTTGCTGCTTGTATGTCCCTGTCCTGGAGGAACACATGACCTGAAGCTGGACCCGCCACTGTGTTCTTGGAAAGCAGATTTATGCATTTCTGCTACACCACCTGGGTACCATTTTGCAGTGTGTCTTGCTGTCCATCTCTGTGGGAGTAATCCAGGCTGGGATTGTGACCACTGCCACCAACTCCAGTATTGGGCCAAAATGATGGAGCTTGAGAGAAATTTGCAAGAAATAAGGAAAAAAAAAAAAAAAAAAAAAGGAAAGCATCCAACAACATAAACACTTGGTTTACTTTCAAGTCAGAGCATGGCCACCAACAAAATGCCCAAAGCTACCTTGACAGCTGACACATAACGTATTATTTCTGTGTCTCAAGGCAACGTAATGGTCTGCCTCCATGATGTTGCTTGTCATGGCATTTTAGATTACCAGAAGATTTGGAAAGCCACAGCCTGCTAAAAACTCCTTTGTTCCTAAAACCATTTATCACCTGTAGGATTATCTCAGATGTGTTTTCACAAAGCAGTATGATTTCTAATGAGCTAGCACTCAAACAACAAGCTATTAAAAAGCAATTAGCTCAAGGAAATTTATCTAAGCTGTTTGCAGGGCCATCCTAAGGAATAACATTTTCTTGATAGAGGCCTGTCAAATTTATATAGCTTGACAGGATCCAGTCCCTGCATTTTCATAAACACACCAGGACTCCCCAAGCCCCCATTAATTTTAGGAAGTCTGTGTTAGTAATAATAAAGGCCAGCTAATGGTAATGCCCCTTCCAAAGTTGCTCTGCCCTGTCTATTTCCAGGGCACTTTGCACTTTTTCTTGGCTCTTTGCTCTCCCAGATCCTGTGCATCTCAGTTATCCCCATTATTTCACTAACTGTCATCATGTATAAATTTGAAACTGGATTTTATTCCTGCTCCCTGTGTATTATGTTGATGTGTCAACTCTAATAGCTTTTCTCCTCCCAACTTAATTTGAGAATTATGCATGAATACTGCAAACTACTTAAAATTATTTTAATTATATTCAGTTATGATGTATATGTGCACATCCATATGCACACAGAGAGCAATAGGCCGTGCGGTTGCCAATGGGCTCAGCTTGTCACTGAGCTCTGTGCCTCTGCACCAGCAAGCTCACGGGGAGACAGCTTCAGCCAAGCTCACTTCCCTGCAGCTTTTATCAGCTTTTCCCCTGGAGAATTAACAAGAACATCAAACTTCTCCAAACAGAGCATGCAGGGGGAAAGAAAATATTTAACAAGGAAGGAGTCTGCCATGAACTTCTATTACTTATATGTAAATTTTATCAACCACATAGGAAAAAAATGAAACAAACAAACAAACAAAAAGTAAACAGCCACACACACACAAAGAGGATGAATAGTGTTGACAAATATTCAGCCCCAAATGTAACCTTACAGTTGAAATCATCTCCAATAACTACAACTCCAGCATGGTCTTTGGAAGCAGCTGTGTAGTCAGGAAGACAAAGCTCAATTCTTTTGTTTCAAATAGAAAGTTGATTCTGTTTGCCCTGGCTGATGCAAGTGGGTTGAGGGAGTCCCAGCCTCTCTGCTGCCGTCCCCCTTTGCATAAAAGCATTACAAAAAGAGTATCTTTACCAAAAACTGTGTCTATACCCAAATCATGGTCCTTGGTCCAGGAAGGACTGACCTTTTGTTCATTTTGGCCATAGTCTAATGCATGAGGAGCTTGTTCATAAAACCTGAAAGAAATATAGAGTGGCATTAATGGGATGCAAAATTTGTGCATCTTTTCTGAAGAAGTCACATTTTCTTTACTGGAAAAAAAAAATTGCTCAGTGGAAACTGAGCAATTTCAATGCTTAAGCTACAGACACGTGGCAGGGTCTTTTCATCTCACCTATCTGATAACATCCAGGTGCATTTGACATACTCAAATAGGGAACAAATGTTTCAGCCTCATAACTCAAGGGACAGCAAGACCAGTTGATGGTCAACAACCACCAGCAGTGGTCTGCACAGCTGCCATGGCCCAAGTTACCAAAGGGCAGCTGCATTCAGAATGTTTTCAATTGTTCATTTCCTTTTGTTTTTCATTATATGCACTTTGTGAAATCAGCTGTTGCGAAATGAATGTTTCAGGGCAGCAAAGAATTGGTCGTCCCAAGAAATTAGTGCAGGACCACAAAGCACACAGTGTGGGGATGCCCCATGGGCAGCACCCATGGCTTCGCCTGCCCCTCACTTCGGCTATGCCAAACAGGAAGAACAACGTCAGAAACATTAGCTAGTCAAAATCTGTCTAGATAAGGCTTTTTCTCTGCTGAGGTATTTCAAAGCAACATCACATGGATGAAGCACTCCAAAAGGCATCAGAGTTGACAGGCTGACAGGAGTCAATCAGCTGGAACAGCTGGCCAGGGACAACAGCATTCCTGCAGGAAAATCCAGCTTTTTGAAGTGTCTTCATGGGAAGGGAAAACAAAAAAAAAATGAAATATGACACAGAGAAGTTCTTCTGCAAACTCTGCCCAGGCCTGGGCAGCCTGCACTAGGACTGCCACCAGTTGTGTCCTGCCCACGCTGCCGTGGAAAACACGGGGCATTTGGAATGAAGGAAATTTTTTGTTTTTACAAAAAATTTTGCAATGCACTTGAGTATTGTGAGCAGGGTTCAACCTCTGCAAAAGAGACCCCAGTGCAGGAAGAAGCTTCAAATTCATCAAAGCATCTGCAGCAAAGGGTGCAGAAAGCTTGAACTTTACAGGCAGTGCCAATGTGTGCTGATGGCTGTACATGCACTGCTGTCTTGACCTGCTTGGGTCATTAGTGTCCTTGTCCCTGTGACTTGCGATTAACCAGCAGCATGCAGGGACTGTTCTGGAGCTCTGTAAAGTCTGTGAATTGCTGTGCCAGGGGAGGCTTCTCTCCATGCGCTGCTGTTCCTGATTGCTGTCTCTGGGGGCTACTGCAGTGCAAATAAACACCAGAAATGACAGGGACATGCCTGGCATTGATTTGCAGCACGATGAACTCGCGGCAGCCAGCCAGCAGGTCCTCACGTATTGGTATTATAAATGTCCCTCCCTGCCCTTACTCTTGGAAAGTGGGGAGAGATCATGGGGGGAGGAAGGGAAGATTGATCAGGAAAAACACCAGGAATATCACCCTCGGTGAGTCTGAAAGCTTAAAGAAAGCTGCTGGGAGGCACCCAGGTGAGGGATGTGCATGAAATCCTCCCACCTTAGCTGCCTGATCTTGGCCTTGCTTGAGTAAGGAAAAAGAAATTCAGTTGCAGCTATAGTAAAGAAGCTCCTGCTGCTTGGTTTTCATTCAGGCCTAAAGTGTCATTCAGGCACTGCTGTGAAATGAGTTGCCCTGGCCCCTTTTTAGCTCATTCTTAGCTCAGGCCTTGCAGGGCTGCACGTCTCTTACCGAAGGACTGATGGCACCATCCTGCTTCCTGAGGTGAGCTTGGCCACCTGGACAGCAGCTGACTGTGGTGGGCAGGGCACAAGTCAACAGAAAACAGCACGTGTTTGTGGTCCTGTGACAGTGGTGAGATAAATGCTTGCTCCTGAAGGTTAATCAGTGGGAAAGTTCTTTGCTGGACTTTGTGTGGTGTTAGTTGGTGTTCATGGTAGCCAAATAGCTAATAACTAATAGATCAACAACAGTAACTCTCCAGCCTGAATGTGCAGAAATACACAAGCCTGGAAGCTACCAGCAAATGTTTTTGGTATCGATTGGTCTCTAGCTGTTAAGAGCCTGATGTAGTCGGCTTGATGCAAGCCACTGAGCAGCTCTAATACAGTGGTATAACAAAACCAACTTCCATGTAGCTAATCTTAGCAATAGGTGATGCTGCGCTTTCAGAGCAATGTAACTGCATTTCAGAGAGGGTGTGTCTTTAACCTGATTGTTTGGACTTTGAAAGGGATGCAATTAACTGAGTGCAAACACTATGCCTAGAGAGGAAGATCTTTAATCCAACAAACAGCTTTTAACCTGGAAATGTGTTTGGTGAAAATAAACACATCCCTAACTCAGCCAGTGCCTGAATGGAAGTGCTCATGTAGCTGCATCTTCTACATTGCAGGGGAGCATGGCACATTACTAAGTGAAAACGTTCTCTCCTTTTTTCATCTCTCACCAAATCTGCATTTCACCCCCTCAGTGCAGGAAGTGCTCCTGCAAAGGGGCTCCATGCACCTCCCTGAGCAGGCAGCAGCTCCCTGCCCACCCAAAAGCCCCTTTCTACAGTCAGGGCTGTCTGCCAGACATTTCTCATGGCTGCCAGTCTTTGGGCAGTTCCTGTTCATGGGCTGTGCTGGGGAAACTGCTGCAGCACAGTGATGGAGCTCATGTCAGCAGGGAAGAGGAGGAAAGGACCTTCTGGAGCCTTTGGTGAAGCATGAGGCCAGGCAAGGAAGGGAGCAGGAAGGTCAAAAAGGTGCTTCTGCAGCCAAGCAGAGAGGTGGCTTATCCCTAAAAGCTGAGGTTTTCATTAGGGCTGACCAAATAATCCTGAAGAGGTGTTGTGCTGGAGCACATAATGCAGCAATGTTTGCAGCATTCGTTAAGACAAATGGGCAAAGTTTAAGATAAATCCCAGGACAAGTGCAACTACACCTCCATGCAAACAGATGCACATTTGGAGCATATGTTAGGATCCTGAATACCCCAGGAGACATCAGCAGTCCCATTTGACGTATGACTTTGAGTGCCATGTTGTCCTAAGCAAATGGAGCTGCAAAAACATTCAGGATTGAATGAAAGGCAAATGGGTATCTTTGCTTTACAAGACCCAGCCTGGTTGCACCTATGACCAAGAGCTGCAGTATTGATTTTAGCCTCTCTGTAAAGTCCGTTATCTGTTAAAAGAAGGCACTTCTGTAGCAGATGGGATGGGACAATTATGCTGATATTGAGCCAAGGCTCTTGGACAAATAATTAAACATTAACATTTGTGAAGAAACTGGATTCGAGGACTAATGAAACCAAGGTCCCTTCTGAGTGAACGATGAGCCCAAAGCTTGTGGTGTTGCTGGTATCCATCACAGCAGACCCTTTTTCCAGGGACTAAATCAGTCAGATAAATAGATGCTATTTTTCACACTCTCTTCCTGGGGTGACTGCAGTCAGTTCATGAGTCAGCCT
The DNA here is from genome assembly GCF_011077185.1 of Oxyura jamaicensis. Taxonomy (NCBI): domain Eukaryota; kingdom Metazoa; phylum Chordata; class Aves; order Anseriformes; family Anatidae; genus Oxyura; species Oxyura jamaicensis. Next base: position 1,083,937 of record NC_048911.1, read on the forward strand.
GCCAGGTCTATGTTGGAAACAAAGCCCAGCTGCATCTCTCCCTCTCACTGCTAGGCCTCCAATTGATGAAGTTTTAATGAAATCAGGGTTTAGAAAGGAGACCGAGTTTTCATGGATCAGTAACATTTTCTATTAGACCAAATGCTGGGAAAAAAAATGATCAAGGTTTTGAAGATACATGCCCTTCTTCAGAGATGAAACAGGAGCTGATGACTCCAAGTGAAACACAGGTTGCAAACAGTTTCATTATATTAATCCATTTCATAATTTGATGAGAAAATGGAGTTTGGTACCTGCAGAGCAAAAAAGGCTTCATTGAGGCCAGAGAGAATGTCCTTGGTCCTATGGGACAGGGAAAGATGAGGAAATACTGACAGGGGAATGGTCTGGTGTCAGCAGAAAGCAGTGAGTGGGGAAAATTGTATGGTGTCATAAAATGAATGCTTTTACTGGATCCATTGTTTTCCATATCCAGAAGTGTTATGAACTTTAGTTCCTGAGCCTTGGAAATGAAGTATCACATGGAAGGGGAGTGCATGGGGAGCAGGTACCTGCCCCCAGGTAGTTAGTGGTGGTGGATGGGGACTTGGGTGAGTTTTCATTGTTTTGTGGTTCCTGGTCTGGCTTTGGGTGAGGTGCATTGGCCAGAGGGAACTTTGCTTTGATCAAAGACTTGGTGAGATCAAGGAGTGGTTGAAAGTTGGGTGGCAAAAAAGCCCAGGGAATATATCTTTTTTCCCAAGTTAGGAAACCAGTGCTGGTTGTTCAATCATTTTCCCTATAGTTTCTAGTGTAAGATAATGCGTGACCATCAGGGATATGCAGGCAACAGACTTGGCATTGCTTTTTTGTACACAGTAAGTTTGCACATCTCCTTATGTGGCTTGTTCAAAGGCACAGTTGTTTTCCCAAGAGGAAAGTCCTTACAGTGTGCAGATGGATGATCTGTTCATGGATGAGATGTGCATTGTCCCTACAGAAAGTGTCATGGGACAGGACTGTGCGTCACAGCCTTGTGCATGGTACGCAGGGCTGCTGCTTTTCTGGCTGTGTTTTTCCCTGAGTCTTCTTTGTGGATTGCCATGTTTTAGATGGTTGATGGTACACCTAAAAAAAAATGATGTCACCTTTTTTAAGTAGGAAACGGCCCTTTCTTAGTGAATCACCTAATCCTGACAGAGATAGCTTTGAACCAAAACAAATTATCCAAATATTTCTGCGTAACTGTCACCATGGTGGAACAGGATTGTGTTTTCCTTGCTCTGTATCACTAGAATTATCAGCTGCCTTTTGATTTCAGTGCATTTCTCAACACTGACAAAAGGCTTCACATTGTGGTTTGAGGAAGAGAGTGAGCATTTTGGAAAACTGCCTGGTTTCAGTGCATGGAGCCAAAAGGTTTAGCATGAGAGGTCAGATCTAGAGACACACATCGTCGGGAGTGTGTGGTCTCATTTCACCTTGCAGACTGATACGTGTACAGTCTGGTTGTATGCCATATTCCTGGGTTAGCCATGAAGATGAACTTAAATGCAGCAGCACAGCACGGTCTTCTTAAGCAGACCTGTTCCCCCATTCCCGGGGAAGTGTTCGAAGAGTAGCTTATCATGGCACTGGCTTTCCAGTGGCTGGCAAGGATTTCTGGGGACAGGACTTGGATTCTGGTGACTGACAAACCCATTAATCAAAGAATCATAGAATGGTTTGGGTTGGAAGGGACACTTGAAGATCATTTAGTCCAACCCCCTGTCACTACAGACCCTGGTAAAAAGTCTTCCTGTCTTCCTTACAAGCCTCTTTAGTGCATTGAAAGATTACATAAAAAAATAATTCATTAAAAAACTGCATTGAAAGACTCTCTGGAGCCTTCTTCAGAAAGTTGGTTTTCAATCCGAGACATGGACATGGTTTGCTGCCCAGGCCCTATCCCAGGGTTTGCTACGTACCGGAGTGCACTGAGCACAGCTCCAGCAGCCACACCAGAAAGCAGTGTTTGCTGGATCTGGAAGATGAGCTACCATGTGACAGTTTATTTTAGCATGAGAAGAGTCCTCAAGCATCACTGAGCTAAATATTTCTCTAATTCATGCATAACTTAAGTACAATTAGCAGCCCGATCTCATAGACCTAGGTCAGATGTGACGTTACTGTGCTGGGACTGCGCCTTATGAGATCAGGAGCTCAGGGCTGGGATTTGGCTGAATCTCCAGGACCATTAACAGCGCTGCACAAAACCCCATCAGCACCCACTGCTGGTGCAGGGGAGACATCGCTGAGAATTGTTTTCAATTTACATCACCATACACCAAGGTTCCAGTTCATGCGAATATGGCTCATGGAGACTGTAGCAAGCCTAGGGTTTACAGAAAGTCTGCATCAAACCTCCAGCCCACTTGCCCAACTCTTCACTATCTGCCAAGAAACTCATGGTCTGAGCTGCAATGAAAGACACCCTGAAACATCCAAAGGCATTTCTGTGTTGTAATATAGCATGGATAAATCCAGCAATTAAGCAGTTCAGACAAGCTAATGAAATGCCAAATTAGTATGCCAACTTAGTTACATGCCGAATGCCCTCTGCTTTGAGTAACACATCCTCTACGCCACCCAAGTAAAGACCTGCCCCGGAGCCCTGGTGGGGCACTTGTCAGATGAAGAGATGGTTCCTGGAAGGGTTTCCAGCACATTGCCAGTGGGCTCAAGCACACTGGGCATGTGATGTGGAGCTCATAGAGCTGCCACCAAAATGCATTGTCGCTTCTCATCGCAAACCTGAGTTTATCACCGATGCTCTTCCTCCATTTCACCTGCACATGGGTATGCTTCCTCCTGTGCCGGACTGTGTTTTATGGGCATTAAAGCCCAGAGACACATTGCCTCCCAAGCATTTCTGCAGCCTGGGAGCAAGCATCACCAAAGATGCTCATTTTTCCCAGTTTTGAGGTGTGAGCATTCCATGCCTCCCTCCTTGCTGCAGACCTGCTGCTCTGACTCATGCATTAAAATTACTTTCCTGAATTTTATTTTTTTGTGGTGACAGCTGATTTGTATTTTCTTACTTCTCTGCTCTAGCATATTGGTAGCTGGCAAGAGCTAGCATATGCCAAGCGAATAACTGGTGGGGACTTCAGAATTGATCACCTTGTTTTTACCAAGGGAAGGAAAAAATCATGTACTACTCTCAACAGAGTAACTCAACAGTTACTCCAGGCTTTAACTGAACTTTCTACCTCACAGTTCTCAGCTGAATTAATCTTGTTTTCAAACAATGGACATTCTGTGGAAAGTGAACTGTTATATAAAATTATTTTAAAATGCAAGTAAAATAAAAGACAAATCCACAACCTAGCACAGTATGACAGAGATAAACAAATCAGAAAATATTAAAATCACTTACATTCTTTCTTCACATTTTTTCAGCCTTGGGTTCACAAATGTTGATTTTTCATATGCTCTGCTCTTGAAATACTAAACTGAAGTGCAACAGTGGAGGGGGGCTTGCTAATGTGTTTCTGTCTCTGGTTGAATTAAATATTCACCAACTTTCTTCAGGGCTTTAGACTTGTCAGTAAAGATCCATGACAACCAAAAGGAACTTCACAGTCACGGATGCTCTCAGCTAATGTGAGATGTGAGCCATGGGCTTTGGAGGGCAGAGGGGATGGACTTCAGAAGGACTGCAGTTCCTACAAGCTGTGGGGAGGTTGTAAAAGTCCTGAAAACCAGATTCTTTGGGTGTGCAGCTGCCTGGGGGCCTGCAAATCACTTGGCAGTGCCACTGGGCAGACTGGTGTTGATGGCTGCATCTGTGGTTGTGGCCAGCCTGCCTGTCAGTCCCAGGACGCTGTTAATGTCAATGATTTCTGGCAGTTTAATTTGTAATTTTTACTTCTCCTTAGAAAGTGCCAGTTTCACAAATCAAACTTTTACCCACACAGATTAATTTCTCTTGCCTTATGTGAATTTCTTACTGGGGAAAAAAATGGCTTTTTTAATGTGAAATGTCTTCCAAATGAAAATGTCCCGGTCCTGAGGTCACAGCAACTTCCAGTTTCTAAATATGAGCTAAAAGATAGGAACAAACTTAACCTGAGTTAAGTCAAAATGAAAACCCAAACATTATACCATGATTATCAAAATGAAATGGTTTTGCTGACTTCGTTTGGCTTTTTCTTTCCCTCCTTTGTGTTCTCTGATCACATTGCCTTTGCAGGCATTGCCATTTTGGTTCGAATCTCGCAGACAAGCACGTTGCAGGATGGGAAAGATCCTGCTTGCTCTGTTCTTCTGGCTTTATTTAGCACCAAGGGAAGTGCAGTCCCCAAAACCACCATTACGCTTCTAAACAGAGTCCTGTATTCTGCTATTTATACTCTACAACAACTCTGCTTAATGTAAATCCATAATGTAAAATAAAGGTAAGAGAGGCATAAAGGTGGGACTTCCCAGATTGTACTGAAGCAATTAAAACCAGCCAAGTGATGACAAAAACCCTTTATGCCTCTGAGCATCATGTCAGTTTTGACAGGGTGCAGAAGTCAGCACCTCCAAAACACCTGTGGTGAGCTGAGCACCGCGGGGCAGAGCCCATCCCAGGGGCATGATCCGTGCACAAACGCAGTGCTGGCACTGGCCCTTCTGCCCTCCTAAGTGTGCATTTGTTCTGTGATTGCTTAGCATAAATTTCTCCTTTTCTGAGCTGTTTTGTTGTCTACTGCCACACAACACACACTGCTTCATCCCAGCAGTCACTGTTGGTTCAGTGTTAGACTAAGCTGTTTTTTCTCTCTCTTATGCACGGTGCAAGCTCTTCATTTTTCTTTAGGGAAACTCTTTGCGGGAAGTGCTGCTGGTGTACCTCACAGCCATTTATTTCCAGTTGTCTCCTCTTTATATGCAGCAACTGTCACCTCAGAGCAGACCCAACCTACTGAGCACCATTTATTCTTGCCTGCCATAGCACCGAGCATCGCAGCCCTCCCACAACACCCTGCTGTACACAAGCCTGCACAGTGTAGCCAGTCGAAGAACTGCTCTTACTCTCGTCTTTCCCTACACGGCACAACTTCAGTAATAATAATATCAAGCATTTTCACATAGTGTTGGCTGCTCATTTCTGGAAATTCAGCATTTTTTCATAGACCTGGACTTTCATTTGGGACCAGACACCCAGATGACTATGGAACAAGCAGGCCAATGTAAAAAATAAATGTACTTTGATTCAATAGAGCAGCCTGAGAAGCTGCCTGCAGCCTATCTTAGTTTTGTCTGCTGCTAGATAGCAGTATTGGAAGACCTGTTTGCTGCCTTGTTATTGTTACTGTTTGATACCCATCATCTGCAGTGTTAAGGGTGCCTTGAGTTTCCCATAGTAGCTCTCAGTCTCCTTGGCAAAGCTCTTATTAATTATCAGTGTCCTTCACACATTTCAGGAACGTCTCACCTTCTAATTCACTTCTCCTGGCATTCTTGAAACATTTGTAACCGTTAAGTGAAAAATTGGTTCCCTTTGGCTAAAGGAGACTTTCGGCAGCAGGGCTGCCTGGCTGGTTCATTTGCTTTGCTAGGGTTTCTGCTTTCTTCTCTAATTCAGAAGCAGCTCACAGATCGCTCCTCTGGGCAGTGATGCTGTCAGCAGCAGTGCGTGAGAAGTGGGGAGAAGAGCAGTGGGTCCAATTCAATCAATCTGGTGAAGCAGACAGAACAGGTTACTTTTGCTAGATGGTGCCTTTCCTCATTCCATAAGCCTATGCTTGCTGAGTGTCAGATTTGTCATTATTGCCAAAAAGTTATCGCCCATGCTTTGCCACTGTGATGCTGCTCTGCTGGCACAAGGCATGGCACCGGTAGTGGCACTGGAAGAGCTAATGCTGATCAAGGTCACCTCATGTCCTTGTTCAGCTTGTGTCGGGATGAAGATGTAAATATGATGCACCTGGCACAGCTTCTGTCACCCCAGGGACTCACTGCATCCCCCCAGGGGGCAGAGCCTCTGCCCTTCCATTGGTGAAGGATCATCTTGTAGGACAAAGATTTTCTTGCAAGAAGTGATTCTTTGGCACACCCCACATGGTGACCTGCCATGAAACCTGTTGTCTTGCTCTCCTTTTGTTGCTGATGGAACGAGGGGGAAACAGGACTGCCCACAGCAGGACACACAGGACACCCACCCAGAACAAGCTCCCACCCCATCCAGCTGATGGATTTACACTGGAGGCATCAATCCAGTGCAAACTTTGTATCTGCGGGGCAGGCTGAAGGCGCTGACTCCCAAATGGGGATTCCCAGCATTAGCCCTAATTAAAATTTGTGAGTTTGTTCCTCTGAGAGGCTCCCACAGGCCTCACATCTAAGGTCAAGATGCTGCAGACCCTTTACATATGCACTTTGATTGGGATCAGACTGGGAGATGGTTATTGAGGCCAGGGAGCTGTAAAACTGGGTGAAAGAAATCATTAGAACCTGTTAATTTGTACTTCAGCCTGATAGCACTTTTTAATTTAAAACCAAACCAAACCAAAAAAAAAAACAAAAAACAAACAAACAAAAAAACTTCTCCATGTTTTAGTTAAACTATTTAAAGTTAATTGAATGGGCCCAGGATTAATATTCCTACTGTGTTTTCTGTGGAGGTGTTGCTGCAATTTAACCTCTCAGGGAGCCAATTTCTCTAAGCCCAGTTTAATAACTATTATATCCCAGCTGTGAAGTGAGGAGACCAGTGCAGAAGCAAAGTCACTGACCCACTCCTCTGCTTAAAACATCACCCCAGAGACCCCAGAGAGTTACAGTCTGTGTCTAGTGATGAAGGGCACCAAGCTAGCCAGGCGGTGGGATGTAGCAGAGGCAATGATGGCTCATTCGTAAACAGCCAGGACAATGCAAGAGGATTTCTTTGCAGACTGTCAGCAGCAGCTTCCATCACCCCACCCAAACGACAGTATCTTCATGGGGTCATTTTAGCTACACCATCAGTGCACTAAGCCTTGTCCCAGGAATCATGTCTTGTGTAACCAAAAAGTTTAAGGGATGCTCCAGACCCACACCAGGTTCTGCAGGGGCATGGCAAGCAAAGCTAATGCCATCTCTGCAGGGCACTGGAGGGGGACCCAGGTGAAAATATGGTGAGCACCGATCACGTAGGGCTCTTCAGGGATTCCCTGTCTCCTGCCCCTGCTCTGTAGCATGCCCTAATGAACACTTGGATATGAGCTGGGACAACCCTATATTTTGGGCACAATGAGTCAAATTAACTTGTCAGATGTGCCAGATGGCTGAATAACTCTGAGACCTGAAGTGGCATCTGGGTGGACATCCAAGCCATTGGCAACAGCTACAGTCAGAGCTGGGGCTGTGCAGGGAGCAGGACAGCACGGGGGGAAAGCAGCAAGTAAAAGGGCTTTGCTTAATGCTCTCTGAATAAACACAGAAACACAGAGGTAGTAAAAAATAAGTAGCAGCAGTAGTACTTAGAAAATGGTATTTGAAGCATCCTGACCATTGGGACAAAAGGAGAAGTGGGACCTCCCCAGGAGAGCAGGAGAGAGTGCAGGAGCCCCTGGCTGCATATTAGGCACCCTGTGCTGTGCAGCTCTGCAGGACTTCTCCTTGCAAATCATTTTCAGCATTGTTGCTTTGTTCCAGTGGTTCAGGTGTAAGTGCCCAGAAAAAGAGCTGGTGCACCAGCTGGCACTGAGCCAGCAGCTCAGGGCTATCCATGCTGTCAGCAAGCAGCAGAATGGAGTGAGAAGCTCATCTCCATCTCCACCATGAAGGTCAAAGGTGCCTTTTTTTTCATATATTCAGCATCAAACTGATTGTTGTTTTTAAGATGAAATGTAATTTTCCACACGGGAAAATGCCAAGTTGTCAACACATGAACTGGTCCCTGGTTGTGCATCGGTTCCAGGTGCAGTGGTGTGGATGGAGATGGTGGGGATGGGGATAGGGATGAGGATGGGGATGGGGGCAGCCATGTGGGTTCACCAGCAGGGGCCTGGGGAGGGCACCCCAGTGTTTCTCGTACTCACCAGGCACATCCCCTGCAGTGAGCCTTGGTGGCCTCCTTGAGGTGGGTGGCTTCTTGCCTCTGGTACACGGCAGAGCCCACTCTTCGGCATGGTCTTAGTCCACTCAGACAGAACAAGGGCAATGCTGATAAAGAAGCACGTGCAGACCCCCACACCAAACATTTTGTAACCCACAGGACTTGGTGCCTCTCACAGGGCTGTGGACATCCCAGCAGCACTCTTCAGAGGCCCCGCGTGGGCTCTGGGGGTGGCTGGAGGGACACACAGGAGGTACCCACAGGCCAGGTTAGTTTTGCACACTGCATCTTTTCACAGTGCCAACTTAAGCCAGGCGCTTGGGGTTAAGGGTGCTGAGAATACGCACTTAAATCTGATTATAATTTATCAATGTATGAGCAATTCCCTGCTGACAAAGCTGCTGGGAAGAATGGAGCAATCTCCCGTTAGCAGCAGTCAGTGCAGTAACGAGCCCGTTACTATGGAAATGAGCTTGTTACCCTCTCCTGCTCCTGGCAAGCAGGACGCTCTGGTGCAGCATCAGGGAAGCTAGCTGTTCCCAAGGGCAAGCGGTACCCCAGCTGACAGCAACCCCAACCCCTAGGTAGGGCTGGAGAAGCTGTTACTAGCACCTGGGTGCTGGCATGGATGCAGGGCAAGGTGGCCCAGGGCACATCGTGCACCACAGAGCCAACTCGAGCAGGCAGATGGATACTCGTGGGGTCCCACAGCCCCAGCTGCCTTGTGTGTGAGGTTATTCCTACAGGGACACTGGTTGCTGCTGGGCTTCCTGAGCCAGGGAGCTCCTGGCACTGGGAGTGTGTATGTGCAGCCTCATGCTGTGAGTGATGGGCGAGCAGGGATGGAGAAACACCCTGAGGGTGCAGGCAAGGTGCTCAGTCCTGGGCTCCAGCCCTGGCAGGGTGGGACCACGTCTTTCCACTGAAGCAGAGCTGTGCAGCGTCATCTCCTGGGAGGAGGAGGTGATCCTGTAGCTGGATGGAGCTCTGCTCCCTGTTGCAGGGGGTTTGGTGGGGGCAGCAGGGTGCTGGCAAGGATGAATTTGTGTCTGCTGTCTTCCAGAGGCACACAGGTAAAGTGGTGGAGGTGGGGGTGAGTACTGCACTGGGCGCAATGAGAAGCATGGTCTCTTTTGTCCTGCCCCATTTCTCCCTCCTCCCTCTACAGAAGGGCAACAAGCTGGGATAAGGCTGCTCTCAGCAGGGCAATGTGAGACCTCCACAGATGGTCAGGCATGGGCTCCAGAAAGAGAAAGGGCTTGTGCACATGTGAGGGCAGCCTCAGGTCCTGCCACAGGCAACAGAGCATTCCTGCAGGGCCTCTGCATGCTATGTCCCAGTCCGTAAATGTTCTGGGTCAGGCCTTTGTAGGTAGCAAGAGCACTGGCATGGAGCAGGCAATAGAAGGACAAAAAGTAGTGGTGATGGGGAAAAGACAAATGGACCCTTCCATCTTCTGCTCACATCACGGAGTCAGCCACCCTCGACGGGGGTGTGTGTGGAGCAGAGCAAAATGCATCTTCTGTGTTTTCACTGCTGGAGCTGCAGGACTTCCAGCCCTCCTTCTGTGGATGTGTGGGCCAGCAAGGGGGTGGGTAGAGGAAATTAGACTTGTTTTAAAGGTAGCAATGATTTGGGGGAACACAGAAAATGGCATTGCTCCTTTAACTCCAGTTGCATATTGCAGGCTCAGAAGTGGCTCTGTCCTCCGTCCTGGGGGAACACGAGAGTCACTCCAAGCTTCAGGGTGGAAAATGTTCACCCATGTAGCACATATTCTTTGACAGAAAAATAAATAAAATATATAATGAGAAACTTCCAGATTTGGAGGGGGTGTATGTCTGGACATTTAGAAAATATTTCATAGGTTCCCACATATGTTTTATATATATATATATATATACATGTAGATAAATCTATATATAGATATATGAAAATGTATTGTCTTCATCCAGAAGCTTTTACAGCATGGGGCTGCCACAGGCTGTGGATTGAAACAGCACTTGCTGCCTCTTAGGTGTGAGCAGCAAGACCTCCAGCCCGCACAGCTCAGCACACCCCAAACAAACACCGCTTCACATGCAGGAGCTCGCTCCCTTCTTGTGTGGTCCCCCTGCCCCTCCAGACTCCTGATTTCTCCAGGAGTCTGTGTTCCTCTCATTATAAAATATCAGTGGCTGAGCTTATCTGGGAGGTACAGTTGGTACAAAATGGCCATTTATCCACCCCCCAAGCAGAGCTGGGAATACATTGCGTTCTGTGTTGAGCACTCTGGGGCCATGCAGTTTAATATATGGCCAACATGAAACATTGGTCCTATAGAAAAGACCCAGACCAGTAGTTTATGAGCTCAAAACCTGTCTGGCTAAAGGAACAGCTGCACAATCTGCAGTGAGCACCAACACACTGCTTGTGTTGAGAAACAAAGAGGCAGTGGCCAACACAGCACAAAGTCCTGCTTGCTTTGCAAAGAGTCAGAATATTTTGGGGGTCACATCCCCAGGTGTCGCAGTCAGCTGTGAGTGTGGGCAGAGCCAGTTTGCATTTGCCTTGCAGTATTCAAGACAGACATAGTCTGAAATGCAGTAGGTCTGAGAGCAAAGACTAAGACTAAATTATGCTTGTTGTTCAGAAATTAATAACAAATTATTTTTTGTTTGGCTACTCCAAACAAGAAACCTATGAAACCTGAATCTTTTGGAACTGCAGACCTGGTTTTCAAAAGCACCAGGAAAGAGCCTGCTCTCCCCCTGCTGATTCATTCTCCCACCCCAGCGTGGCACATCAATAGGCACAAGGCTCACATGGAGTCCTCAAAGGTAGAAGACCTTCTCAGATGGCTTACATGGGCCAGCTTGTGCCCAATAAGCTCGGGACAAGTTGGTATTCAAGCACTGTCCTAGCTAAAGCCATAGCTGTCAGAGGAGCCAGTCCTGACCTTGGTGAGGATTTTTATTGATGCAGCTTTGAGAGATGTTGTGGGTCACCCAAACAGGTGTGCCATGCAGGGTCCTGGCATCGCCCACTCTGCACAGCAGCGAGGCCAACTTGGGATCCAAGAAAGGAGCGCTACCACTCGTTTTTCAAAAGCTGAGGTGATATTAAAGGAAATTATCATAAGTATTATTTCAGCATTTAACTCTTTGATGAACCAAGTGCTTCTCACAGGGTCATTTCCCTGCATAGATCAGAAGGAGAATGTGCCAGGTGTGACATAGCAGTATCTGCAAAAGGTACCAGAAGTGAAACCAGTGCTCTGCACCCATGACAGCTGTCAGTTAGCTGCAACCTTTGGAAACGGTGCGTAGGAAGACTGAAGGAACTGGTCGGGACTGTACTTTCATTCCCAGAAGGGAATTCAAAGCAAGGGACTGTGTTGGATCAGATCCATTTTCCCAAATGTCCCAGAGTGTCTCTTGGGACAACATGAGATATGTCTGCTGGTTACAGTTACTCAAGTCCAATAAACTGCAGTGGAAAATTCCTGGTGCTCTCCATAAGAAGCCAAACAGACCTGTAACAAGTGCAGGTTTTCATTCAGGGTTCTCATTGCATCACTTGGGGCTTATGCGCATCAGCATCATGCACGGTTTGTTTCTACAGCACTGCTTACAGTATATTCCAAAAGCACCGACTCAGAAACGACATCATTGATTTCTCCTAATTATAAATCCTATAGAAAGTTTTCAGCTTGCAACAGTCATGGTTTTCCTCTCAGCGGAGCCAATAAAAGTTAAGAGTTGCTCCCTGGTTACTGTCATTACAACAATAAAAAGCCAGAGTAATTGAAAAGTGAATCAGGGAAGCTGCCAGATTGGAGAGCAATGATAATAGAAGAAATTACCTGGGAGTCCAAACCTGATGCAAAATATTGTCTCTGGCTGCACTGAGCTCAAGCCCAGTCTGGACAAACTCCTGTGCTAATAATAGAGGAAACGCCTCTTGCATGCAAGTACCAGAGCAGAGAGCAAAGCAGGAGCAATGAATGTGAGCATGCAAACAGGCCAAACACTTGGGGCGTGAGCCAGCAATGATTTTGACACACATCTGAGATGGTTCTTCCTCCTAGAAGACAAAATGGTAATGGCACAATATAAAATATTTTCTCCCTGTATTAGCATCAAGCTTAAAAGTAGGAGCTGGAGACACAGCAACAGATGCATATTTGGCAAGAGAGTTGCGTCCCAGCAGACACACTAACTGGTACTGGAACACCCCCAAACCCACAAGTCATTACTGTTTCCACATTGTTAAGACCAGCAGAAGCCTGTGTCTGTGTTTGTAACCCAGGTAGCCTAAAGCAAGGCAATAGGTAGACTCTGCAAAAGCTTGCTAGTGGCAGTGCTGTTATAAAGAGAGACCTGCAATGATTCCTAAGAGCACAAGGAAAGGAGCAGCATATGCCAGCACAGGGGACTGTGTGTCTTTTACCCTCCACAAGGCCAGCATGCATGCACCATACACAGGAGGTCCCTTGTCCTCAACTACCCTGCCCAGCTGAAGTCTTTGAGCACTTCAGTTAAGTCTAAAGGAGGCTAACACAACACTGCAGAAATCCTCAGAGGCCACAAGTAAAGATCAGATCACACAGACAGTGCTCTGGGTTTTGAAGCACTCCTAAGGGTTGAGCGTCCATCCACGTTGGAGAACACAAGTTTTGAACAACTCTAAAAAATCCTTACCTTAAGGGAAAGGGGCGGGCGG